>NW_006800255.1:115682-144155 GCF_000485575.1 Poecilia formosa
CTCAAAGTTTTGTAGCACTACTGTTTTGCAACGTCTGTTATCACGTTGGTCCTTAAAGAGCTTCTTTTCCCTGTTGGGGTACAGTGGTGAAAGTGAACTGTATTATGTCACTTTTACATTTTTGAGATTGTATGCATATATAATAGGGGTTGATGGACTTCATAATTTTTAAGGTGGCCTATAAAATGATAAAAGTCCAGTAGAAGTTTGAAGAATAACAATAACAATATTTGTTGTTAATCTGTTGCTAAAAGACGATTGTTTTTTCTGCCACGAAGTAAACATCTGAGTTTTACTTTGCAAAATTTACCAACTGTAAATTTCTTGTGTCCAAGCAGATAAGCAGCATTTCAAAAGAGCTTATGTTTTATTAATAATAATATTACTTATTAATTTGGTGTTAAGAGATGAGCGTTTTTTTCTGGTAATGAACTGCCACAAACTACAAATTACTTTTGTGTTGAATGTCTATTTTATAACATATTTACCACCAATAATAATAAAAAAGGTTTCACTTTTCTGTAAAATTCACCAACTGCACAATTATTGTTAATTACTAAATGCTGTAAGATAATCACTATTTCAAAAGAGCCGAAGAAATCTTATGTTTTAAAATCAGAAGGCAGTGCATGAACATTAGCACAAACATTAGCAGTGCCTTTCCCGAGTGGATGCATTCCTGTTCATGTTGCTCATTTAATGTGCTCATTAAATGTCCACAGATTGCATCGAAGAGTGACCCGGGATGTCCAGACCACAACATGTTGGATTTTTAGTCATCTTCTTGTGATCAAATGTCCTAGGAAACATGGCAGCACCGAGCAGGAATGTTCTCTGAAGGGATAGTCATGTAAAACAATGTAAAACAAAACAATATACTGTTATGCATTTCATAACAGTATATGTAAGAATAAATTGTAGGGCTCCTTTTGTGATGATCAAGTTCAAGATCAAGTTGATTAGCCTAGTTGTGACCTTTTAATGGATAAAGTATTTATTGGACAAAGAATGGAGGCCATTCTCCTGGAAAAGTGACAATTTTTATTTACAAAAAGAATGCATAAGATAATTGTGAGCTTTTTTAGACTTGACTTTTAGATCAGACTCTAACAAGTGAGTAACCGAGAGGCAAACAGGAAACAATGTGGAAACAGAAAGTGAAGGATTAGCCAACAGAGGTGATTTTCAGGAAGATACTGTTTGGAAAGTATCTCCCTGAAAAGTATCTCTGAGGAAACTATATTGCTTACGAGTTGTAAATGTTCAGGTTACTGGTGATTGTTTCCCCCGCAGGACAATAGGAGAAAACCTTATACACTGGAAAATGGAAACAATGATGTAACAAAACTCTGGCAGTGAGGGAACTAGATTTATACACACATCTTTCTCACAGAATAAACTGCGGAGCAATCAGGTGTTCATTGATGGAGGAGTCAACAGTCCAGGTCAGCAACAGGGAAGACAAAGTTGGCAGAGGCATGCCACAAAGTCAAAACCATGTGCAGATATCACAGTGGTGCCCTATTTTGTCCTTCACACAAAATTAAACTTTGCATATCCATGGGTGAAAATAAGCGTTAAGAACTGTGCTAGAATTTCATTTGACAGTGTATGTGGAGAAAGTTTAATAGCCACATGACAGAAATATACATGCATACAATGAAAAGTCAAGTTTTAAACCTATTGTGGTCATGACTATGGACTGAGCACTCAGGTCTTTGGAGTCAAAAATGGTAGGGGGGAGGACGTTGTCCTTAGTGAATACTGCATGTCACAGGGGTTAAATACCACCTTAAGGAACAATAGAATTGAAAGTGAAGGCAATTAGCAAATCAATAGCTGTTCAGAGCCAGTGGTTTCTTGGGAGGTTAAACATCATCATTGTAGTAAAGGGGCTGGCATCGGCGTCTTTTTTTCCTCTTTCTCCTTCTCTTTCTCCCACTTTTCATTGTTTTTTCTTCCCTGTTGCTAGCACTAATTAGCAATAAAATGCAGCTCTCCAGAAGCACTTCACTGGAAAATGGAACATTGATTTTATTTATGTTTGTATCAAGTAGGTTTATAAAATATTAAGTTGGGTAAAAATACTGCCAATTGATCGGGCCGACGAAGAAGAAAGAGGTTTGACAATCTAAATTATAAAGTGGAGGTTGTTCCTCCTAAAACTTTTACATAAAGGCTTTTAATCTATCACTCCGAACGCTCTGAAGCTGAGATTTCTTTAAAGAGGACATTGATTTCTTGAAGTAATTGCACACATTCCAAGTCTTGCAACAGAGAAAGCACACAAAGAGGGCTCTCAGAATGTTCAGATGTGGCAAAGCTTGACAAAAGGAAGCCTTCAACTTTTGATAAAGATATCTACAAAAGGTACTCAGACTAAAAAAACAAAAACCCTTTCTGTGAACACATGTGTTCTTTTAGAATTGAGTAGTGCCATCAAACCAACAATAAGAGATTCAAATATTCGAGTTCAGAAAAAGCTCACCTTTTAGGTTCAAATATTGTTCATATACAACTACATTGGTGATTTACATCCTATCCAGTGCCTGTCAGATTATGATCTGAGAACAATGCTTTGTACCTGAAAGCAAAGGGAATGCAGTGTGTACCTGTCACTTGACTCGGTCGTACGTGACAGACCACTGGGATGTTGGGCTGATGGTGCGACTCTTTGAGGATGCCGCCGGGTGGACGTTTTGGTCGACACCTCATCCATCTCTGCCTCACCTAGCCACCTGAGCCTGGCCTTAACAAGCAGATGGGGGGGAATCAGGAAATGGAAGTGAGACATGAGGGGACTGGTGACAGAACGAAAGAGGACAGGTGTATAAAAAATAACAATGAATGAGGGGAAGTACAAAACAAAAAGATTCCATTGGTAATTGGTGAAACAGAAACACAAAAGGAGGAGAGAAATACTGCAGATTTGGGTGAAAAGTGTAAAAGACTAAAAGCAAAGTTGTGGTCAGCATGTCTGATTCAAGAGCTGTCATTAGTTCCCACAGGAATTTCACATTCAAAGGAGCGAAGGTGACCTGTGGTGCTCAGTCAGTGGAACATACCAACTGTCAATTAGCGTGTGCTCACTGGAGCTGTGGCCAGTTCAGTTAATGGGACCTCCATGTTTTGAATGATGTGAAAGCTCCCTTGGACTTCAAGTTATAGGATTTTAAGGTTAAATGTTGGATTTCACCCACAGACTTGCACTACATCACAATGGTAAGAGAGTTTTCTCATTTAAAAGAACAGAGCTGCAACTAAAACTATGTTTGTGAATGCATATACTGTTAATGCAGCCTTACACAGTGACTACAGTATGGAATGTATTGTTTTCACAGGTAAAAGATCCAACAGATGTAGTCAACAATAGATCCAATAAATAAAAGGGGAACAAAAAGCAGAGTGTAACACTCAAATAGCTTAAAAATGACTTCGATCTCTCATTGTGTTAAACTCTTAGTTCAGTTTTTGGATTTATAGGAAGCAGAATGCTCAACAAAATCAAAAAAGCTAAATGTTGTGGACTTAGACAGCAGCCAATTCACATTTTAAAAGAATCACAACCACTCAAGACCAGTTTCAAAAATAAGAAGGCAGTATGGCTCAATGGAAATAGAATACAAAGAAATGAGGCCCTGTCATGTACATGAAAGCAACAAAATAATAAACAAGAACCAGAACTGCAGTCGCTCAAAATCAATTCAGATGAGCTCCGCAACACCAAACAGATCACTAGACAGAGAAATACTGGAAAATGACAACTCAAAAAGTACAAAATACTAGAAATGAAAAACAAACTGTTCTAGAAAATGGGAAGTTAAGAAAACATAACCTTGTTACAATGGAACTGAACAAAGAAATAAAACAAAAATATCACAAATCACAGTAAATTAACACAGTAATAAGAGATGTCTAGCCAAATCCATGTAGTCATTGTTATCTTCATTGAAGTTCTCTGATACTACAGGAGGTGATACAAGAATGATGAAAGATTCCTTTTAACAGACGGCAGCCTGTTAGCCTGTTAAATGCTCTAACCCAGTAAGGTATTGGTGCATTCCTAATGCTGGCTTCATTTTCAGTCTCCACGTGTTTGGTATTCATCATCTGAATCTCAACAAGCCCTTTGAAAGTCTTACCATGTTAACTTTCCAAAGTTGCAAGGCTTTATTCTTCATCTCACCAGTACATCCATCAATATCTCCCACTAATGTCCAGAGCCCTGTAGAAAACAGATCTGCTCACTCTTTTTGAACTTCTCAACTTATGGACTAGTAACTCACAACTGTGCAATGAAAATCAATGCTTCTATAGAGCTGCACCTATAGAAACTTACTGAACTACCATATGAATCATTGAACATCTTTTCAAACTTCATGGTCTGCTTTATTTATAGTTCAACAGTGTGCTGATGACTCCACGACTCCAGGTCAATCATTATTTTCAAGGACATTGCCTCCTTCTTTAAAGTATTATCCCCAAAACCCAGGTCCTTAAAAAGCCTTACCTCTGTCATTAATGAATACTAAGTTGATTAGTTTTCCCCACACTTGCTGCTCCACATACTTAAAAAACAGCAGAGAAGCAGTGGGGCGATGCTGAGATGTGGTCAATAAAGCTCATTGAGAAGAAGTGAGTCCAGTGGTGCATAGGGGACCTTGAGACCCTCAGTCTCTCAAACTGTGGTCTATTGTCAGGTTGTCCTTGATCCAGGTGATGGTTAAGGCCTCTACCTGTGTCTGCTGGAGTTTTCAACAAAGCAAATCAGACTACGTTGAGCTTAAGGCACTGGAGACATTGAAGAACAGTGTTTTCTGCTTTACAGAAGCACCTGTTGTTTGCAACAGGTGCTGGAAAAGCTGACAGAGCTCCTTTGCACAGGCCTTCAGGACTTTTGAACTGATATCATCTGGACCTGAAGCTGCTTTGGTTGTACAATCAAGAGATGTTGGAGTCCAGGATCTAATCCTTCTGTCACGATTTGGTGAAATACCTATTAATGCACTGCCTGTACTTTGACTGGCTCCTTGTTAGCCCTTGAAGTTAATCAAGTTTATTTACCAAATAATTCTGGGTATCCGTTTCAATCAATGGATGAGCTGGTATAAACGTTCTCCTTCTCGCTCTCCTCTTTGGTCCTGCTCATTCACCTTTTCAACTCATCTGGGAATTTGGGCTGTAGTCAATAGAAGTCACCTATTGATACCATTTTCACCTCGTCTTTTGTTGTTCTTGAATTTTGGCCTCATCTAAGGGTTGCAGGTCTTTTAAAAATTGTTCTGTTTTCTTTTCATGTAATACCTGTGTAGTTGGAATTCTCCTTTTTCCCATTTTATGTAAAATTATCACTTGAAAACTGCTTTTTGCATTTGGTCTGGGTAAGTTTTTCTTATTCAAAACCTGATGTGATCATCTGAAACATAAGGTGTTGAAAACAAAAGCAAAAACAGAAGAAATGTGTGAGGCAGCTAGTTTTTTAGAGCATAGAGATGTGCTAATGGACAACATTTCAGCACTAAGGGTGCAATGCAGGTGTATCAAAAAGGCATATACATATTAATTCACATTTAACTCTGCTAAAGACAGATACTTTTTTTCATTGTGAGTCAGAGCACTGCAGAAATGCCTCCTCTTGTTCTTTGTTTATACCATTTTTTTGTTTGTTGGTTTCAGTAAGAGCTTATCACAAAGCTTCACAAAGTCTGGATTACATTGCAGGTGTTGCTTTTATTGTGTTTTAAGCTTTTAGGTGTGCCTTCGCTGTAAGCTCTATACCATGTATCCCTGTGCTTCTTTGTGAATAATAAACACAGATGTGGTTTTTTCTGTTACAGAACTGTTAAAAAAAGCAAGAATGAGTGAAAGAAATGGCTGAAAAGGAGGGAGAGCGACATGATGGTAAACACACAGCCTGGAGCTCATTAAAAGAGTCTCTCAGTGGGCTCAGTAGCAGCAGCAGAGTTGGATTCAGGGTAGCCCTTGTCCTCCTGGCTCTGTACTAAACAGCCTAATTAGACTTAGATTCTCTTCTGCTCCCTAATGATAGCTCTTCACAAACACAAGAAAAAAAATAAACAGCATGTTGGGAACCTTGGTTTAATGCACATGCATTGCTTTCCCCTCTCTCACATCAATAATGACAGTTTATGCACTTGATTCTCCAGCTGCAGTGTATTTGTAATTGTGTGGGGATTTGGCAGTTCATCTGGTAGAGCTTATTTTCTGTCGCTGTAATAGACAGCAAATTGAAAAATGCTGCTTCAGAAAAAAAATGCTGTATTTGTTTGACTGTGGTGGCATTATAAATAACTTGCAGCACAAAAGAATGAAGCAAAAAAAGAAAAAAGAAAAAGTTAACGTTTTAAAGTAAAGGCTTAGTGGCTTCAGCCTTGTGTGGTTTATGTAAACGAAAACCATCAAAAAATTGGATCAACAGTGGTAATAATGCATTAAATATGCAATATGAGAGACCATAACAAGTATGCAAAAAAGGCCACATGAGCATATGTTTTTGATTCAATTATAAGTCTATTTTATTTATAAAGTGCCAATTCACAACTACATCTTAGAAACATCAGAGACAAAATATTTATACACATAAATGCATTATATCATCAAATAAATCCGATCACCAAGGCTAGTTTGATCCTATTTATTATACAGTATAGTCAAAATCAGTTTAATAAGTTAACTGCTTTTTTGTTTTATCTAGAGATAGAGATAATGTGATTTCAGAAATGATCTTATAGATTCAACTTGAGACTTTACTTGGGTTTCAGTGATTATCATGAAGATATTCAAAAACAGCAAAAAATGCTTGTGAAGCAGCAGGCTTCATCAACATGTATGAGATTTCAAAGTATTTGATATTTCTCTGATGTAAGATAGATACAATATATGTGGATATAAGCTTTCTAGTGACCTTGTATTAAGTCTGGAGTCCCTCAGGGTTTTGTGTTTAAAATGATTATTTACGAATACAGTACCGCTAAGAAGTTTACCGACATCTGCCTGACTGCCACATTCATACTGGTTGTTTAATTGTTCATCATCTGAAAATGAAAAATGTTTAACTGCAACCCGACTAAGAGGTGCTGCAGAGGTCAGCTGCTCAGGTGGGAGATCAAACTTTTGTTTTGCAAAAATGGGCAGGAAATTTGTTGTGTACAATACTGGTAAGGACATATATTAAAAGGTGTTTCTGCAGTACTAAGTGTTGACTCAAATGGGCTGTATACCATACTTTTTAAAAAAAAAATATTATTACTCTTTTACCTGCACCAGTAACACTTGTATAGGTATATTAATAGTCACCACACTTACAGTTTCTCAGTATTTTTTTGGTGTGCTCTGGTAGCCAAGCTACAACATTTTTCACTGTCATGTTTTTGTGCGATGACAATATAGTAAGTCTGAGTCTACTGCATGTATCAATCAGCTGAAGTGAAAGGAAAAGGACGTCAGAAATGTGGAAAAGGTCGAGTTTTATGAACACCTATAGCAGACAGGTATTTATACAAATATTTGACTGAATTTTATTCACATAACAGCCATCTTAATGCCAAAACCATCTTTTCTTTGACCATTCTGAGATACCATTCTGAGGTACTCAGAATGGTAATGTTTCCACAAGATCCATCTGGTGTCTCCATTTCTGCAGCTTTATCACTCCCTTTACACTGTAAACCAAGAGGCAAACATAAAAAACTACAGTAATCAGGTTTATAAACTGGGTCCATTTAATTTTATGAGTGTCCATTAAAAAGAGCACATTTCCATACAGAGCAGAGTGGATTCCTTGCATTTGCATTCAACAAATTATAACAAAGTCCAACTCTTCTTGAATTTTACATGACATGGCAGGGTTTACTGAAATAACAGACTTGTTATCAATCGCTTTTTACGCCAAGTGTTCAAACATCAGACAAGTGAGTCAACCATAACTTTCTTTCAGTCCTCCTTCACATTTGAGGATCATTTATAGGACAGAGTTAGTCATTGAATACATTTTTTTTTAACAACAGCAAGAGTCTTTAAAAGAAACCAACTCATGCTAAAATCATAATATATTCTTGGGGACACAAACACATACATACACACACACACACACACACATACACCGGCCACTTGATTAGAAACAGCTGTTCAGCTTCTTGTAAAAACAAACAGTGAATCAACTAGCAGCTTTAACTCAATGCATTTATGCATCTACGCCTGATGAAGATGACTTGCTGAAGTTCAAACTGAGCATCACACAATGAAGAAAAAAGGAAATTTAAGTGACTTTTAGTTTGGCATAGTTGTAAAATCTGGAAGTTTGTTCCAGATTTGTGAAGCTGAATGCTGCTTCTGGCTCTGGAGATGCAGAGCAGATCAGAGCCAGAAGACCTTATTGGTCTGGAAGGTTGATACAACAGCAGGAGATCTTAAACGTGTTATGGCGCTAAGTCAATCAGTGATTTCTAAACTAGTAACAATATTTTAAAGTCTATTCTCTCAGTGGAAGAACTTCACAAATGGGTGATGTTCTCTATCTTCCTGGTTTTAGTCAGAACACCAGCAGCAGCGTTCTGGAGCAGCTGCAACTGGATCACTGATTTGATGGACAGACCTGTGAAGACACTGCTGCAGTAATCAATGCAACTAAAGATAAACACATGGATGAGTTTCTCTAGGTCTTTAAGGGGCATTAGTCCTTTAACCTTGGGGTCATAGAAGGCAGACTTTGTGACTGTCTTTATGTGTTTCTGAAGGTTCAAGGTCAGAGTCTGTCACCATACCCAGGTTTAAAGTCTGATGTTTCCAGCTGTAGTAACTGAAGCTGTGTGCTCTGTAAGTCCAGTACCAGTAAGATGTACAAAACAAGTTGGCCTGTTAGATAACATTTTGCATGCAACTTGTGGGCAGTCAGATACCATACTATCAGGGCTAATCTGACCCATTGCCAGGGTGGTGAACCTGGTGTTGTTCTGGTTCTGATCCACTTTTATCACGCAAACAGAAGTTTAAGTGAGGGGTTTAAAGTTTGTGTGGACTAACGCTGCAGCCATAAGACTGAACCCCCAAACTGCTGGTGTTTCAGTGTCACCTGTGGGAGGGCTTGTTACCATGGTAACCAAGTTAATGTTTAAGGAGTAATTGCTGCCTTCCACGTCAGCAGTATGTAATTTTGATCTATTATGTGCCATGAAGGCCATTAAAGAGGCTTGGCAAATTTCACGTACTTGTTTGAGAGCAGAGGTTTCTACTCATTATCTACAGGTGTAAGGAATTTTACAGAATGCTATATAATTATTTATGAAAAAAGAATTGAATGTGTATTTATGTATTTAATTCATATATTCCCTGTTGATGTCAATAGATGTGATGGTTTTTTTTGTGATAATTAAATTTGAGTTTATATTAAATTCATACAAATGTTTAAACTGTTACATCTAACTTGATCCTAATATAACAGAAGCTATAAAGGTTTTAAGTATTTTAAAACAACTAAAGAATATCAAAATTGACACATTAGCTTCTCTTTTACATTTGATATAGTCATACAAAAATCGATATTAAGGCATAAAATTGCAGTAATATATCTTAAATTAATTTTTGATATTTTCATTACAACTAAAGGTAACAGACTTATTTAATTGTTCTACATCATGCCACTAACTGGAAGATACATAATATCGCCCCTTTAAAAATTAAACTTTCAAAAATATATTATTTTCCCTTCCTACTCAGAGAAATCATTGCTACGTTTTCTTGTATCATTCATATGAAAATATCAAATTGGCCTGTCTGTCTTCTAGTTACTCATATATTTTAGATAAAACACTCATCCTGCCCACACCACAATCAGAACATTTTTGAAGAGAGCAATACAAAATAAACACACACATGCACACACACACACACACGCACACGCACACGCACACACACAAACACACACACACATGCAGACTGACAAAAAGTCAGTGATTCACTGAAGACTTTTAAGTTCAAAAACTAAAATTTTCCAAGAAATGCTGTTGGTGGCAACAGGTGGTTTGTTTCTTCAACAAACTTTCTGAATCGAGTTTGGAAAATTAAGTTAAAAAATAATTTCACAAAACATCCCGTCACACCAGACATTTGACAAACAGAAGACCTCCACCACGCCCCCCGGTGTGTTTTTAATCTTTTAAAATTGAAGGGAGGATCTAAAAGTTACCAGAGTAATTTAAACCATTACAAATAAAAACATTTATTACAGATTTTGGTTCCGTACTAAACCAACTTTAGTATATTCTAATTTCCCAAGGACTAACTAAACTGAAAGAACTTATCATTTACAAAATTCAACATAAATTGTCACAGCACAATGAGTTCAGCTGGAAACAGAGAAGTTTTTTCTAATATTTGCTCTTTATCCTAGTTTGACTCTGCATTTTGCCTTTTGAAGTGTCACAGAGGCAAAGATCTCAAACACGAGTTCAGAAAGAAAAGAACATGTAGAGAACAAGAAAAGTGAACAATCAGCTAACAGGGTTTGTTGAAATAGAGTTAGCTGGGGGCAACAGAGGCGATGGGGTGGTGAGAGGGGTTAGAAGGGAGGAATGAAGGGGCCATAAACAGACGATAAACACTGCACCCCCACAGGGGAAACAGGAAAAATGAGTGCTGCTACTCCAACCGCATGCAGCGTCTCGTGGCTGCGAAAACAAACGCCAACCCCTAACAACTCGTGCTACACGTGTTAACGCGTATCGGCGCCTCCTGGAGAAGCAGATCCCAGGATGCATCACTCTGCCGTACCATCTCTCGCTGACATGCGGGATTAGAGTGATCTGCTGTGATTAAACCGCGATCGCGATCACAGTTTTGTGATAGTTTAATTCATGGGCGAAGAGACTGGTTTAAAAAAGATTGTAGAGTGTGGTTGATTAAACTCATTAGGTGTTTTGAAGAGGGCAGCCTCTCTCGCATCTCTTCCCCCCTTTACTTCCTCCAATCAGATCCGGAATGAAAATGGGAATTACTTAGGAATAAAAGGCTCCCGCCGTCCACGGCTGAGACTCTGGAGTCTGTCTCTTTCAGGCCTGAAAGAGACAAAACAGAGCACAGAACAGTTTATCACTCCACAGCAAATTTACTCATTAAAGAAACTTTTCAGTTTGCATTTGCATAAAAAAAGATTTCTCTCCCAGTTAAAGCTGGGTTACTATTCATATTCATGTTACAAAAGACAATTAGGTGCATTCATCACACCTTTCACACATATAGTAAAATGTTCTTACAGTTTATCTTCTTCCCTTAAAGATAGCATGTAAAACTTTGTGTTGTAGCTGTTGGACAAAAATGAACAGAATTTTTTGCCAAAGCCTAAAAATTCTAAAAATCAACCAAGTTCATTTGTAGAGCAAATGTCAGCAAAAAGGCAGTCCAAAGTGCTGTACATTGTAAAAACAAAAATTAAAAAATCACCAATTGAGAAACCAGTGAGAAACATTATTTTGTTGAGTGCCATCATCAAAATCATCAATACACATCCAAATATTAGTTAGTCCTTCATTTATTATGATTCAAAATCCACCAGGTGGGTTTATAGCCCTGATTTAAAGGAACTCGGTGTTTCAGCTGTTTTTCAGTTTTCTGGAAGTTTGTTTGATTCGTGGTGCATAGAAGCTGAATGCTGTTTCTCCATGTTTGACTACTGTCCTGTTCTGCTCTGCATTCCCTAAACCAGAAGACCTGAAGTCTGGAAGGTTGATACAACAACAACACATCTTTAAAGCCTTTCAGTCATTTACAAACTAACAGTATTTTAAAGTCTATCTCTATTATAACCATTTTTTAGGTGGTCCGATCAGCAACGTAGCTTAAATACTGAAATAATTGAAGGCAGCTAAACATGTGGTCGATGACTAGATATCAAGGCTCAGATTGGATTCATGTGACAAAGGGAAACATTATCACATGGCATCCATTTTTTGGGAAAACATTATCTCAAAATAATAGATTTTGGTCAAAACCATTGTCATATCATTAGCAGGTGGTTTTACTAAATTACAAAGGCTCAAAATAATTCAGTTATATGCTGGTATCACAACTCGATCATTACTGTGTGATAATTTTACATTTTTCTGGCTTTTTATAACATTAATCAGTCTGATCTTCTTATTAGTATCCAGTCAATTAGTCAGTTAGCACTATTATACTATTCTTGTGGATTTTGCTATTACAGCATCTGAAATATATTTTTTCCTAAGTAAAAAATTAGTTTCATTCTCTCATTTTTACATAATACTTTTTTCAAAATGATGTTTGACTCTTTTGCATATCCTCCTCTAAAATCAGGGAAACGACATCAAGGCTGCAGGTAAAGCCAAAGCTTTCAGGGATCAGTGCTGCCCTGTTCTGGTATTTACATCCCAAACCATCTGAGAATTCTGCAGATGAAGGACAATGATATTCATTGCTGTCAATTATTTAATATGAATCCATGAAGGGTAGGTCATAATTTATTATAATCTTTTTTATTTCAGAAGCATCTGAAACTGGAGTGAACATTCACCACAGATTTAAAACCTTTACAACAACAACACAGGTTCTTAGTGTATTGTTTTGTTTGTGGGTTCTCAAAGGTTTCAAATGGAGCTCATTTTTCCTTATTTGATCCAAAAAGAAATATTTTAGATTTTTTCAACTTAGACTACTAATATGTATGATTTATTGTGTTTTAAGTATTCTTCTAGTGAAAGTGTTTCGGAAATGTGTATAAAATTGTGGACAAATTATGAAGCTAATAGCGAAAATTCAACCTGGAAGACTCCATCCCCTCCGTTCGTCCATCGGCGTCATGCTCATCTCCGACCTCAGCGCTGGACCTCACCTGGCGTGTCCAATCATCAATCAAGCTCAGCATAAAAGGATCCACACCCAAGTTGTCGGCCGCTTCCCAGCTGCGTTCAACCTACCACCTCCCCTTCTCCACCCACATCCTTCGGTTCTCCAGGATGGAACCCTTTCCAGACCTCCACCACCAGTGTCGGGCCCCGAGGGAGAGCATCCCTAATCGGTTATCGGGATGTTCATCGAGTTCTCATCAAATCTCAGCTCAGATCAGCTGCCAGGGCCCGAGCGCCAAAGAACTGAATTGCTGTCATTAAATCTTTTAATTGTTCCTTTTTCTTCGTCTGAGTCTTTCCAGATTGAAATATATATATATATATATATATATAGCTTTTAAGAACAGCTTTTATTATATTCATTGTCCTGTTTTATTATTATTTGTTATTCTGTTGAATTTTTTGTGTGCTATTCATGTAAGAATTCTACTTTTATGATTCTTTGATGCACTTAGTGCTCTGTTTGTAATTTTACTTGATTCCTGTAAATTGTCAGAGTTTTTAGGATAGCACTTAAGTTTATTATTATTATTATCGTTATTAAAAAGTATCTATGAGATGTGAATTGTCTGGTGCTACTCTGCTGTCATGAGGTGTAATGTTTTTAGTTTATTTATGAATAAAATCAGTTGCTTTAAAACTGTGTAGAAGTTATAAAATTCTTAAAGCTGGAAAATTACAATACAGATAATACTATTTGTAATACAGGAAAGAAAAGTGTTTAATTATTTAATCAGGTTACCTGCTCCATTAACTAGCCTGCAGTCTGCAGCTGTAGACACATGGTACAGTTTCATATTAACTGTACTCTTCAAAACACCATTACCTTAGTAACATCAATCAGCAGCTCCTCCCAAACAGATGGCTTTCCCTCTTCCATTTTTAAACCAAGAATTGAAGAGAGCCACACTCAACCAAAACAGGCAGGCGCCTCCTTCTGGAGATTCCTCTGGACTTTTAACTGTAGAAATAAAACTGTGTATCTTAAAACGTCCCACGGACAATTGACAAACTCAGTTTATTAGCATGTTTAAAGAATCTGTGTGGTTTGACTGTAGGTCAGACTATGTATCCTAGACTCAAGCATCAGATGCCATATAGAAAGGTGAACATATGCTTCTTTACTCATAGCTGCATTTCTTTCTGCAATATTGGAAAACAGGCAAAACTTAGTCTTTCCTGTTGTATTGCAAGGATGATTGTTGAATGTTTTTTTTCCTTTCGTCCAGCTGTTATTCAGTCGTCTGGGCCGGTCTGACATGCAGTATGTGCGCAAATCAATGTTTGTATGTGTTGCTAAGAGATGGCCACACTCTTGAAAATTACTTACTAATCAAAATACAAACAAAAGGAACGTGTGCACACTCCAAAGGATCTGTTTTGGACTGATATTTGTGAATGAGGACATTACTAGAGTGTCATGCTTGAAAAATTAGTTTGAAATTACATGTTAACGTAGTGAAAAATTATGTACATTTGTATGGTTCTTCAATAAATAGCTACAACCATAATAATAATAAATGGTTAAAAAATCCTTTAAACTGCAACATTGTCCAGGGGTGAGGCTGCCTTCTGAAAAGTGTGGCGCTCTGGGTTTGTGTGAACCCTGGCAGTTAGGGGTGTGATGTATACTGAAGCAGCGGTCTGCGGCATTGTATGAAAGGTGTGTGTGAAAACAAACGGTTCACAATCTGTAACCGCTGAGCTTCAGATGAAAGATGTGAGCATTCAGAGAGGCAGAGTGTGGTGCAGGGCATTAGGGTTGCTGCTGCAGCCTTCGGCTGTAAGGTTTGGCATATTGGGCATTGAGAGACCGTTTTCCACATGTGTTGGTAGTAGTACGTTGTTAATATATTTTCTATCTTCTCAAACTTCTGAATTCAACATAACATGTTTGTCCACACAACTAACACTCAGCTCAGTCTCTTTGTAAATCTGAGATCTCCTTTCTTCTGATGCTCAGCAAGTTCTCTTCACCATGGCCAGATGCCTAAATGCATTGAACTGCTGTTGTGTGATTGGCCTATTTGCAATTTGTGTTAAAAATCTCCAAGAAATCGGCAAAAAGGTGTATTTTCCTCAAAGTGGATTAGGATATCAGGGTCTATTTTGTGTTTTGATGCTGTTTTGGATTGAACACCAAACATACAGGAAGACACAGTGTTTGGGATTCAGTCCTGGCATTCTGCAGTCTCAACTGTAGGGCCACAATCAATTTATGGCTTAATTTACGTCCCTCATTAAAAGTAATTACACTCTCATCTTCAAGATAAAGCCTCACATTTGAAATGTATGCATGAATATCTTGTGTTTACTGTAGTGCGTTACTCCACCAGCTGTGTGAAGCCGAGGCAGCTTTAAAGCAGCATTACTTTCATGTCAACAATTTATTAGAGCATCTTTTCACCGGTAAAGAAGACAATTATCTTTAATGTTGTAGTTATTAACCAACAGCAGTAATTGGCTTCGATACCTCAGCAGATGCTCAAAGCTCCACAGTCAAATAAAACCTTGTTTTTGATGTTCAGCTCTTCCGTTTTTGTCTTGTTACTCCACTTTTAGTTGACTCCGCCCTCAGTGCTGCTGAGCCAGATGTTTGGGGAATACATGGCAATGGGAAGAATTTGTCTACACACAACTGGATTTAGATATTACCATGTCCCGGCTACAACCAAGAGTATTAAAAAGATCCACTTTTTAATACCAGGGACTGGATCTGGACAACCTGTTGCACTGTTGCAATGTTGTGTCCTGAAAGACTTAAAGGGCAATGAAATAAAGCGTTGGTTTCAAAATATCAACATTAAAAATATCTGATATTCATCTCACCACTATTGAGCAAAGTGAACACATTCACTTTGCATTCACAGTGCTGCATTTTTTTTAAAGAAAATTAACAGTAACTCATCAGAAGAGCCGCTGTAAATCTCAGAGGTCCATTACTTATGAACGCTGATGTTTGTGATATATTATTTATTCAGCAAACACATTTAAAATGCAGAGCTGTTTGCAGAATTTCTCTGCAAGCTGTTGATAAGTATAAAGACATGCTTTGGGGAAAAATGCCTTTCATCACGAAATGTGCTTTTTGTTGTTGATTTTTCTTTCCCCTGATGCATTAGGGGGAAAAAAAAAATGCAAGAAATGAATTTATACATCACACTGATGGACACTGTTTTTGTCCTCAAATGGTGACAAACCTGTAGAGGGTTTAGATTTTGGTAAAAATGAATCTTGCCTTAACGGCCCTATGTTCTATTCTGACATGAAATTGTATGTTTTAGTTTGTTTTTTCAACCTTATTCCTGGCTATAGATTAACTGCAGTAGAGAACATTACAGTGAAGCTCTTTGCTTTGATAGCAAATTGAATGCAGTTTCAATAATCACTCATGGACATGTCTGAACCCCAGAGCTGTCCATGTTGCACTGTTCACCAGGGGCAGCAGTGAGTTAAACATGCACTCCAAGTGAAACAGTTCCCGTCATTCCTGGATTATCTCCCATCAGCTGCAAACAGACGAGGAATCAAAACGAAGGTCTTCACTGAAATTCTGCAGTTCTGCTGTGGGCAAAAAAAGAGATAAATTATGATCAATAATAATTCATCAGTGTATACTTTCCTTCCCTGCCTGCTTTCTCAATACAAATAAGAATGTTGGAGACAACGTAGTATTAGAGAAGTACAAAGAAATGATGGGGGAAAAAAATATAAATAAAATCACAAAAATAGGTATAAAATTATGAGAATTAAGTGATCTTACTTGAATAAGATCATACAGAAATAAAATCGTAAAAAATAATGAAAATAGTCAGATTGTTATGATAATAAAGTCATAATACAACGGAAATAAAGTTACATTACAAGAATGAAGTTGAAATAATGCGAGAATAAAGCCGTAATAATATGAGAGTTGTCATAGATAGGGTTGTAGTATTATGATTTTATTGTCATACTTTGTTGACATACTTTGTTGTTTACTTTGTTGCAAAACTATAACTTTATTCTTGTACGGCTTTATTTTCATAATACTATTCTCATAATAATATGACTTTATTGTCAAAGAACTTTATTCTCGTAATTTTATTTTTCTGCCGTGGGTCTGATACTATGTCATAGTTAGAAAACAGGTAAATATTGAAATAAGTATTTTTATTTGGTGCAATTTTTTTAGATAATTGAGAATTATGTATTATAACTGATATCCCCAAATGATCAGTTAGAAACTGCTTGTTTACATGATAATGCTGAAAAACCATTTGATGGAATCATGGGGTTTATAGAGGTAAATGTTGTTAAAATGTTATTGCTGTTTTTCTAATTATAATCAACAAAACTTAAACAAAAACCTTAAAGCTACTTTATGTCCTTCACATATACTGATAGCTAATCCTGTATGACAGCAAAAATATTGTTTCACATTGATTAGCAAAATTTCTTCTTGTGAAGAAAAAATAATGAAACACCAAGCAACGCTTCAAATTGCTCCTCATGCAAATCAATAGTCATTACACAGTATTTCAGTCTGCTGTTGTGTCTATTGTCAGATCATGTCTCTGTCAATTTTGTTCAATTCTACTGAAAACACCTGATGAGAATTAGTTATCAGCACAGAAAACAAGTTTTTATTTGCATTTACAGAGAAACTTCATGAAAGACTTTATTCTTCCAGCTTCTCAGTTCCACAGGCAAAGATGATGCAGGAAAACAAAGAAATGTCAATTGTTTACGTCTAGGAGTTTATTTCTATGTTTTGTTTTCGGACTTAAAAGGATAGGGATGTAAATGAGATGCCATCATACATTCAGACAAGATGATCCATGGTTTAGGTAATGATGATATTTAAGCAGAGAATACCTTGTTTTTGTTTACTTTAATATAAAAAAAAAGTTTCTCCAAACTCCAAACTGTGATTTAATGACATTTGCAATCAGTGTCTATCATTGATTAGTCCAAATATTGAACTTTCTATCCTTGTCTACTTCTAAAGTGTTTATTCTGGACAATTAAGGTTTAAAGTAAGACTGCTGTGGCAGCTAAGTTTAATTAAACTGTACAATACAGAATTGCAATTTTAGAATTACTTTTCTACACTTTTTAAGTTTAGTTACACATTTAATTTATGATTTGAGATGAACACAATTTTAAAGAACACATGTTCAATTACACTTAAAGCTACAGTATGTAACTTACAAAAATTTGTAAAATACATTTTTACAAATTAAATTTTAACATTTCTTTAACATTTCTCAGCCATGCTAAGAAAATAAATACAATTACGAGAATAAAGTTATAGTACTGCAAAGTTAGTTTTATTCTCATAATATTATGACATTATTCTTGTACAACTTTTTTATTTTTATTTTCTATTTATAACATTTTGAATGACACACAACAACATTATGGGTTTGGGGGATGTACAACTTTATTCTTGTAATAGTATGGCTTCATTTTCATTATTATGACTTTATTCTCATATCATTTTGAGTTTATTCCCATTAGACTTTATTCTCTAAATTTTATGACTATTGTCATAAATTTAAGTTACTTTTTCTTAATATACTGCAAAATCAAATTTTCTGTTCATAATCCTCCTGTTCTCGGTTTGCGGCTGTTTTTGACACTCAGGGCAATCCAGCCTGGCGGTGCCGGCCTGGCGGCGCCGGCCTGACGGGGCAGGCCTGGTGGGGCTCGTTGTAGCCGTTGAGATACGAAACACAAGTCAGAGGACGGAGAACGGACCGTCTTCTCCTGAATCCCATTCAGCAGCAGCAGAGCCAGTGGAGGATACAGTCACATTGTAATTACCTCTAATTACCTCGTCTAAAGAACGACACATATCACACATGCACACAGACACTCACACTCCACAACATGTAATCATGCAGCAAACACCATAATAGTTTTTTTTGGTATGAAAATCCCATAATGATAGAGAATTCTAACAATTATTTTTATTTTCCCTCCCTGTGTTCTCCTCTCACTCCCCTCCCAGCTGCTCCCCCGTTTAGTCCCCCTAGATCCTTTTGTAGCATGTTTTGAAAAATGTGATTTCTTATTGAGGTGGGTACAAAGCAAAATGATTGTCTCAGTAGTGATGGAGGTGTCTCAGAATATGAGTATGTAAAATAAGACCAAACAAGAGACCTTTGTATGTCTGCAATCTTCTCTTTGTGCAGATTCTCTATTCTTATTCTTATCAGCTGCGCAAACATGTTCAGGTGAAAAGGGGAAAACCAGGGAAGACTGAAGCACACGCTGCGCATATGCTCATGTTTACGCAAATTATCACACACTTGGACAATTCATATTTATAAATGCTCGTACTTTCTTATGTGCGCTGCTTTTTGAACATCAAACTCCTATTCAGTGTTTTGTTTACAATGAAGATTGTATGTAATTATGTTGAAATGTTATTTCTATTAGAGTCAGAAACCCATTTAAAAGCAAAAAGAACAAAATGACTTCCCACCCAACACACATCTAAAAGCAAAGACTGAAAAACACGCACAGGCTAGACTAGGAAGACATATTCATTAGACATTGACACTCACTCACACTCACACACGCACACGCACACACACACACCCACACACACACACACACGCACACACCTTTTAAACTAAAATCTAACCAGACTTTTGAAGAAGATCTTAACCTCAGGCTGTTGCCTTGGTAACCTTTTCTTTAGGAATACAAATTCCCACAGAGAACCCAGGACTAAAAATGAAAAAGAAAAAGAAGCTCTAAAGCTGAATTAAAATAAAAATAGTACAGAAATCTTACTTCTTCAATTCTTCAGTTCCATCTAAATTACTTCTGTAATAGAGATCTGTAATTATAGCGCGGTTTGTTGAGTGACTTCGCCGCCATTTTGAGTTCTTTAACAAACTGACCAAACTTCATTGAACCTCTTTCAGACACTAAAGACTAAGGTGGTTATGGTAATAATATGAATAATTACAATAATATTTGTACAGTGTTTTATTTATTTTATTTCATACTGGAGAACAGGTTTGCTACATGCTAAGTAGTTAGCATAAACCAGCTGTGTTCAACATTCACACTTTCACAAAAGAAAATTGGCCTTGAAGTCAATGTTAACATGAATTTAATTTGGAAAATAAACATTTACTTTGGAACTAAAAATTTATTTAACAAACTATATGTTTAATTTGGAGCTAAACATTTAGACAAAAAATATTTTGGAACTAAATGACATTTAGAAATGTACAAACACCATGGTGAAAATATGACTGACTTTTAACTGGCTAAATAAACTCTGTGGTATTTTTTTTCCTGTGTAACTTTATAAATGGCGCCCTATCCAACAGTTTTTTTTTTGTTTGTTTTTTTTTAAGTTTCTCTTCCTCTGGCCTCAAAAATGCATCTCTTTCCATGTTTCTTTCTTCTCTTGGTTTGTTAGAAGTCTGACATCTCCTTATCCTTCACATATTTACCCAATGTCACAGGCGTAAGTATCCCTCCATGTGTTCATGCAGAGCCATTCTGTCAATGAGCAGAAATCCAAACACTAATCCCAAGAGCACTTTCAAGGGTCTAAGTGTTTTGTGCCATTGTGGCGGTTTGTCTGCACAGACCTTGTGATGCCTCTGTCTGTTTGTATGAGTGATTTCAGTGAACCATCCCAGCAGATGTTGCACATACCTCACCACACCCTAAAACCTTAGCTTGACATGTTTGATAGTTTGTGGGGGTTTTTTTTCTGTACCAAGAAATAGAAATTCAAAAGAGCTTTCAATTATGTGACAGAATGAAGAAAACTTCAATAAGCCTGCCATAAGAAGCACAGCTGTTAAACAAAATCAGAAGCTTTCCACCTTCGCTTTCATCTGTTACGTTAAATATATTCTTCAATAAATTGTTTCAAGGGTTGTAGCCTCTGTACATGGTGCAGGTTCTCTACCAACTGATCCACCCAGACACCTACATGTATTTTGTAATAGTTTTGTCACATTTTGACCTTCTTACAAGCACTCCTCCAAAATACCCTAAAGTATTCATTATTAAATATGATCTAATGACCTTCTATGATTATGCTGAAAGTTGTAGAATGAATATATTTGCTGGTCAATATACTTTACAGGCAACACAGACCTCAAACATCAGCATTTATGTAAATGTTTCACAAAAAAACAGCTTAAATAGTTTTTCTGCCCCCCTCACCAGATATCACAGCCCCACACCAAGAATAGGTAAAGGTTGTTTACCTCTGGTTTAGAGATACAGACAGAATGGTAATCACAAAAACTAAGGCATCGGTTCCAAAAATGTGTTCATACATAAACTGTTCACAAAGATTACAGTCAGGTCAGTCCCTTGTTTAGCTCTTTTTTTTGTATGGAATATCAATTATTTTCCTCTTTGAAACCCATTTATATACCATGAAAACTGCAGACTTAGTTTTTACACCGACATCCTTCAGGTGTCACAAAAACTATTTTCAACAGTTAGATTGAATATTTTCTCTCTACCAGAGCTTGAGATACTGTAGCTGTTCTGGTCATGGTGACAAATCTGCTAAGTATTCACAGAACTTGACTTATAATTTATAAATTATATTATAAAATGTAAATTAAAGTAACTTATTGCAATGTTATTTTACATGCTTATCTTTCGCATTGATAGTCATATTTATCAAGCTGCTATGCTCCTAAAGCTGCCATAGCAATCAAGCTCAAAATGGAAAAAAAATTCTATCAAGAAAGAGACAGAAGGAATCGTCTGAGAGAGTTGCTGCTAAAAATCCTAAGAACTCCTAGCCAACTAAAAATCTAAAGCTATGAGGCAGATATGCTAAACAAATGTAAAAAAAAATATTAATAAAAGTGAGAAAACATTCTAAATGGTAACTTTTCTTTACGTATTTTGCTGTTTGGGAGGGTCATGGCACGATAAAATTTAGGAATCCCTGGGCTGGACAATGAATCTTGAGCAATGACAGTCAAGCTAAGTGTATGATCACAACTGGAGGTTTGGTGATTTATCATTTGCAGAACCTGACCTGACACTCAAAGCTTTAGCACTTCCCTAACCGCATTAGTTCCTGTTTTCCACTTCCTGTTCACCATCGCTTTCCTTTCGTCTCCTCTCCTCTTCAGTCTTCCCAAAATGAGATGAAGCGATGGACTCTTCCATTACAAGATTGCTATCAAGGGAGTGGCTAATGAGAACAGATAAGGCTCCATCAGTTAGCCAAACCATTATCATTTCTTATTGTGACAAAATCTCATTTGACTGTGTTTTAATTAAACTCCGCTGGCTTAGAGAAAAAGGCCACCTCACATTCAGCTGGGCTGAACCCGGGGCAGCGCGGCGTTTCATTTGGCTCAGGTAACTTTTAATCATTCTGCCAGTGCAGCACAAACCTCAACCTCCACTGTGATATGTAGGCAGCTTATTAGAGTCCACTCTTTTTCTTGCCGCCCTGACTTGAACTTTTTTAAAGAAAACGTGGGAAAAAAGCTCATCCGTTTCAAGGCCTGCTGCACCATGTGGTATGAAGAGAAAAAGTAAGAGTGAATAAAAATGTGTGGAAGATGGAGAAAGAGAAATAAAGAGTGGTTCAGTGGAGCATACAAGTAAAAGTAGCTTTAATCATCTCTCCCCCTTTCCAAACCCATTCACACTCACACTTAAGTTTTATAACAAACACTCCCACCTCCGCTGTTCTGGAACTGTCAGGCTGCAAAGAAAGTCCTTGGAAGACAATAAGAACTTCTGGTAAGAAAAAAAAAATGAACATTGATTTTATGATAAAAAATTAAAAGAGAAAGGACTGAAAGATAAGAAAGGGTAAGTACTGAGGAGATAAAATTCAAGAAATAGCAGAGATTGCAAAACTTGAGGATGCGAGGACATGGAAGCTCACCCCCTGTCTCCAGAGCGGTCCGGGTGTGCTGGCACCGTGGTTGGGATATACAGTACACAGCACAGGGAGGGACAGTGAATCTCCCTCAATGACACCAAAGCTGGAGATCTTTGATTGAGGATGAAGCAGCTCACATCACACAACCTCCTGCTGGTAGAAATCAAGAGCTGCACAAAGTGAGAAAAACAGCTTTGATCTGGCCGCCCTTCCCCACATCCTTCTCCCTCTTCTCTTTCATGACTCTTCATCCTTCTGCCTCGCTCATGCTCTCTTTATCTTCAACCTTTTCTTGCTAAAAAAAACTTTGTGCAACTCTCATTCACATGTATGTTGTCAATGTTCGAGAAAAAATTTATTTCTCTAAATCTGTTGTCACTCCAACAAATGCTTGCATGTCTGAAAACACTTTTTGTTTGGGAACAAATATGACTAAATGGAGAATGTTTGGGAAACTTTAAGTATTTGGCAAATGTTTGGTTAAAGGACCTCATGAAAATTGTATAACCAAATGAAACTGCTAGCAGTTTGTGATAATAGGGAAATATTTACAGTCCTTGTGTTCTGATGATTGACACCTTAATGTTGGGACAAGGCTCAGGTGGAGGAGTTTAAGGCCCAAAACACCCCGGATCTGTTTTGGCATCCGATACAATAGAAAATTAGGTGGGATGATGTACGCAGCAATTAGAACATGTTAAAGTCAACGGGGCCTCCCAGACTGCTAGTGATTCCCTGTGACTACTTCTCCGAATGTTTGACCAAGTTGTCTATCTTGTTTGGAGTTTCACAGCAAACTGACAGGAATGTCTTGATTGAGACAGGAAGTGAGACATGGTGGCCAAGTAAAACACATCTGCTTTGGGGAATTACAACAAAAATTAAAGACACTGTCCAGGTTTCCGGTACATAGTCTTGTGAGTCTGGTTGTTTAAACAGGGAATGTTGTGTCAGATCCTGTGTTATGTAGAAATCTGTTTGGGTTGTGAAAAATTGGACTCCAACGGTGTGGCTTGGGCCTCAGTCTTTGCAGGATAGACAGAAAGGTAAAGACCCTTTGCAGTAATACGGGACTTGGTGTAGTTTTATGTGGCCCTGTGTTAGGGTGAATCCAACTGGTCTTCAGGGTGTGCCAAGTGAAAATATGGGGATTCAGTGGGATTATGAATTACCTAACAGTGGCTGAAAACTCAAAGAGGTAGCCATGATATTAGGAACTACTATGTAAATCAGTGTGGGAGATTTTATATGGCTCTGAACCTAAGAAGGCTTTTGAAAACCCACAATATACAAACAGAGCTGAAGACTAGGAGCTTGGCTATCTTGTTGTGTTGCCTACCTGCATTTTGTTTCAATGGCTTTGGAAGATATTATGCTATAAGAAGAAAAACATTCCTGGACTGCTTTTCACAATAGCATTCAGTTTGTTTGGCCAATAAACTACCCCAGTTTTCTATGACTGGACAGGGGTGCCCAAGTCCAGTCCTCAATATTCCCACAACTTTAAAACGCCTCCCTTCTCAAACACATCTGAAGCAAATGGCTTATAAGCATTTTCTACCCCCTCACAGGACTGGTAAAGAGACATTATTTGATTCAGATGTAGAATCAGGAATGCATCTAAAAGTCCCAGGTTAGAAGATCTGGGACACGCCTGGTTTATAGAGTCCTGATTAACATACTGGTACTTACCAATTATAGACACTCTTAGGCAAATGATGAGTTGATCATTTAATTTGTTTAAAAAAAAGACAATATTGTCATGACCAATTGCATTCTCTATAGACACAGCAGAACACTGTGGAACTCCCCATTGATCTAAGTACAAACAAACTATTCAAAGGGGTATGTGACTTAATGTTTAGCAAAAACTCCTTAATTTTCTCCTCTGATTTTGACCCTTCACTTCTCTCTAAGTCCCTTCAACAAGGGACGTCTAGACACAACAAGACTTTGGCCCAAAACACTGCTTCTTTCTGACTTTTCATTGTGAGATTTTAACAATGTCCAAAAGATTGAGATCCCAGATGCAAGAAGCTAACAGTGAGAAGCTTATTCATCCAGACGAATGAGCTGGAGCCACTGCTCCACCTTAACAAACAAGACGTTTATTTAACATTAGATTACTTTTTGTTGCCATAGGCACTTAAAATCACTTAAAATAATGCATGTTTTACCATGGTCCTCCAACAACAAGACAATTTCTTGTCCCTATGCCCCTGAGAAATGCAAGAAAGTGCCTGAGAGAATACTGAAACTATGTCCTCATTTTAAATCGGACATAGCATTGTTGTAGCTGTACAGTCAAGGACTGCCAATATCTGACAGTTTGCCATTGACTGACATCACAGATTAACCACATCACTGATCTGTAATGCCACAAATTGAGCTCTGTGATTTTGACATAACACAACAAGCTGTAATTGATAATTCAGCTGATATTTCCTGAAACTCAATGTTTTTAGGAAGCTGGAAATGTTAGGAGTTCAAACTGAACTTAAGTGTGCGCTCAAAGGGCTGTTGGCTCTCGTTGGAAAGATCAAAGGTGTTAAATAACTCATTCTGCTACTGCTGTCAATGGGTTTATTAGCCCGGTGCCACTGAGATGTCTCCTTCATTAGCCTCGGTAAAATGTCAATCACTGTGTGTGAGTGTGAATCAGCATCCCTACTAAGCAGTCACATATGAAGCCTCTGAAGCCCAGGGACTGATCATTCGCAGAGCATCAGACATCAGCTGGGCATTAATGATGGAGAAGAAGAGGAGGGGCCCTTAAAGCATGAATTACTGAGCGGGTATGAAAGTGTGGTTGTTTTTATTTGCTTGCACCACAGAAGCAGACTGAGGGATAGCAGGAGTGGCTGTCAGTATGTTTGTGTTGATTACTGTTTGCATCACGTTTTGCTACACATTTTAGCTTTAATAATCCAATTCAATAATTTTTAAATTATAGTGTTTTTAGCATTTGCATAATGCATACATATCATATGCTTTACATACTTGAGAGCTTTATTTGTTTTATACTCAGTTTTGGCACTTCCGAATAGCACAAAAACTTCATTTTTCTTTTTTCAAAATTGGCATTTCCATTAGGCAAATTTATTTTCACAATTCCAAATTGCACAATTATATGATCAATGGAAAAACCTGTTGATGTTACCGGCTGAGACAGAGTGCACATTTAGAGATGACTGTCTACATTAGTCCAGCAACATGCAAGACTGATTTCTAGCAAACACGTACATGGAACTAGCCTGGCCATCGTCTTCCTGGGCAATTCTGCTTGAAAACCTATCTCACTTCCAGCACAGACTTCCTCCCCTTGACTTGAATTCTCTCAGGTAGATTTATGATCGGCCCAATCAGCAAACAGAAAGATATGTTGTGAACAGTAACGTTGAATTTGTGCGCTGTTTTAGAATTGTAGATTGCCTATAGTTTTAGTAATGGCAGTGAAGGAAGTGAACAGAGCTGTTCAGTCCGTGCTGGTCATGCTCACAAATAGTGAATTAACATGAACAGTTGTTAAGCTTGGCACTAATATCTGCAATGGAGGACAGTTGTTTACAGCACAGGTGATTTCCAGTAAACTTCAGAATGTTAAACTGGTACATTCCATATGTCATGGATAAAATTTAAAACCTTAATAGTGCCCACGCTTACAGGAAGGAGTTGTTTCTCAGGGCCCGGTTTTTACCAGGCCAATGGAACTTGTCTCAGAAAAAAATCTCAGACAACTATATTGAGAAACCAAGACAATAAAACAAAGAACATAATAAAGAATATATGGAGAAAGACAAAAATAAATACAAAGGACAAGGCCTAAAAGTGAGTGATCATTAGACCTAAGGGATCAAAAGGGCGCATAAGGCTGCTGGAGGAGCCAGGAGCCTGTCCATTTGGCACCTTATAGGTCATCAACAAAACTTTATAATCAATTTTAAAGTAACCAGGGAGGCAGTGAAGGGCAGAAAAATATGTCTAGACCTTTTAGTTAGCATACAAGGCAGGCCTCATCAACACTAACATATAAAAGTCACCAGTGGTGGGAAGTAACGAAGTACAAGTACTTCGTTACTGTACTTAAGTACAAGTACTTCGTTACTGTACTTAAGTACAATTTTCGTGTATCTGTACTTTACTTAAGTAGATTTAATAATGGATACTTTCTACTTTTACTCCACTACATTTTACAGTAAGTATCTGTACTTTCTACTTCACTACATTTCTACAAAACTGTCGTTACTCGTTACATCCAAGTCGCGTTGCTCTCTTTTCCGTTAAAATGTGAAGTTCAGGTTCTTAAGGTGGCGCCGTAAAATCCGAGCAATAACGTGACTTAGTGTCTGTTGTCACCCATCGCCTCCACCTTTACTCGCACGCGGAGCTCCAGACATGCGCAGTGGTTTCCTCTAATCGTCAGTAATATAATAGCGCTGCATAAAGCATAAGATATGGCGGCATGTAAAATAAGCAGCACTTCGCTTTCACAGACGGTGGGGACTTAGTCCAACTTTTAGCGTCACTTCGAAGGAAAGCTTAAAGAAAGGTAAGATCTGTGGACGTGATGCTAGCAAAGCTAGCTGCACAGAGACATGTTGCATCTGCGATGAAAAAAAGTTGTCACTCATGCGCTGAATTATTGTGTGGAGGTGTTGACTGAGGTGTCGCAAATATGGGACAACGTTGTGACGAATGTCTGCATTGATATGACATTCAGGAACGATCCGATTCTTCTGGACGGATCTTTACTGATTAAATTTATTTCAGCTCTAAATATTTAATATCTAGGTGTTTTATGGAAATGTGGATCTTTCAGATCAATTTGAGAAGCAATTTTGATAGGTAAAACTTAATGTTTTTGTGTCACGTAGCGCCGGGTGCTGGTCTTGACTTGGTCTTGGGTAGGTGGTCTTGACTACCACACTGCTACTGGCTCCTTGGTTGCATGTTCTACCCCACCCACTTTCTTTCCATCCCCTTTCTGTTGGATTTCTTTAGAAATAAAAACCACTAGTGGCAAAAAAAGTGAAGTTTATGCTATGTTAGGACAAGGGACAAGATGTTTCCATCCCTGAAATTATGATGCATAGAATCAGTAAGTCTAAACCACATGTGTCAAACTCAAGGCCCGCGGGCCACATGTGGCCCGCCATGTCATTTTATGTGGCCCCCCAGCGTTTTATAGGTCCATGATTGACTTAAAATAGGTTTTGAGCACGAATTGACGACAAACTACATCTCTCATAATGCATTCCGATTGTTACCAGCCAACATTACGGCTTCTCGCCACTAGAGAGAAGCAGAGTCACCTTAAGCTGCTTACTGATTTTACCAGCGAATAAAACTGAGACTTCGACAAGCTAAAATCAAAACGTCCAATAAAAGAAAAATCGATCTACAAGTAAAACTGTGAATGAAGATGTGTTAGTTGGTGTCAGGGCGGCAGGTGGCGCTAGACTTTTTTTGTTATCCGTTATCTTGACCGACAACATGAAAAAAAAAAAAATTGGCCCTGTACTATTTTTATCCGTGAAATTATAATCATATTAACATCGGCTATTTAGCCGCATTTTATGCGGTTTAGTTAATATTCACCGTGAATCCTATTCACCGTGAATCCTGATCCCATCACAAATTAAGCAGATAAATACATCTACATTTTTCTCCGTAGTGACAAAAACAACCACTGACTGAGGCCCC
>NW_006800255.1:145863-163642 GCF_000485575.1 Poecilia formosa
CGTCCCCAGAGATTGGAGAGCCCAACCCAGAGTCCCCAGGCTCAGCTTCCTCAACAGAAGGCATGTTGGTGGGATTGAGGAGGTCTTCGAAGTATTCTGCCCACTGGCCCACAACGTCCCGAGTAGAGGTCAGCAGCACACCATCCCCACTATAAACAGTGTTGGTGCTGCACTGCTTCCCTCTCCTGAGATGCCGGATGGTGGACCAGAATTGCCTCAAAGCCATGTGGAAGTCTTACTCCATGGCCTCTCCAAACTCCTCCCACGCCCGAGTTTTTGCCTCAGCGACCACCCAAGCCGCATCTTGCTTCGCCCGCTGGTACCCATCAACTGCTTCTGGAGTCCCACAGGCCAAAAAGACCTGATAGGACTCCTTCTTCAGGCTCACCGAAGGTGTCCACCAACGGGTTTGAGGGTTGCCACCGCAACAGGCACCAACAACCTTGCGGCCGCAGCTCCGATAAGCCGCCTCGGCAATGGAGGCACGGAACATGGCCCATTCAGACTCAATGTCCTCCACCTCCCCCGGAACGTGTTCGAAGTTCTGCCGGAGATGGAAGTTAAAGCTCTGTCTCACAGGGGACTCCTTCAGACATTCCCAGCAGACCCTCACTACACGTTTGGGGCTGCCTGGTCTGACCGGCTTCCTCCCCCACTACCGGAGCCAACTCACCAACAGTTAGTGGTCAGTGGACAGCTCCGCACGTCTCTTCACCCGAGTGTCCAAGACATACGGCCGTAGATCCGATGAAACAATGACAAAATTGATCATCGAACTGCGGCCTAGGGTGTCCTGGTGCCAAGTGCACATATGGACACCCTTATGCCTGAATATCTTGTTTGTGATGGACAATCTGTGATGAGCACAGAAGTCCAACAACAGAACACCACTCGAGTTCAGATCGGGGGGCCGTTCCTCCCAACCACACCCCTCGAGGTCTCACTGTCATTGCCCATGTGAGCGTTGAAGTCCCCCAGTAGAACAAGGGAGTCCGCAGGAGGGACACTCTCCAGTACCCCCTCTAAGGACTCCAAAAAGGGTGGGTAATCTGAACTGCTGTTCGGCCCATAAGCACAGACAACAGTCATAACCCGTCCCCCTACCCTCCCGTTCACCGGGGTAAACCCCAACGTGCAGGCGCCGAGATGGGGGGCAATAAGTATGCCCACTCCCGCCCGGCGCCTCTCACTGTGGGCAACTCCAGAGTGGAAGTACGTCCAGCCCCTCTCAAGGAGACTGGTTCCAGAACCAGATCCATGTGTAGAGGTGAGGCCGACTATTTCTAGCTGGAACCTCTCAGCCTCGCACACTAGCTCCGGTTCCTTCCCCATCGGAGAGGTGACGTTCCACGTCCCAAGAGCCAGCTTCTGCAGCTGAGGATCAGACCGCCAGGGTCCCCTCTCTCGGCTGCCGCCCATAACACAGTGCACCCGACCCCTTTGGCCCCTCCGACAGGTGGTGAGGCATTGGAATGGGGACCCACGCCTCCTCTTCAGGCTGAGCCCGGCCGGGCTCCGTGGGTAAAAGCCCGGCCACCAGGAGCTTGCCATCGTGCCCCACCTCCATGCCTGGCTCCAGAGTGGGGCCCCAGTGACCCGCGTCCGGGCGAGAGAAAACAAAGTCCAAAGATATTTTTCTTCATAAGGGGTCTTCAGGCTGCGCTTTGTCTGGTTCCTCACCTAGGACCTGTCTGCCTTGGGTGACCCTACCAGGGGCATAAAGCCCCAGACAGCATAGCTCCTAGGATTATTGGGACACTCAAACCCCTCCACCACGATAAGGTGGCAGCCCGAGGAGAGGTCATCTGAAATAGTCTGTCATATAATTTCCCTTTAGATAAATGTCTCATTTTATAAAAGGGCTGCTGGACAAATCTATTTGAAAAAAACAAGCCTCTTTTATAAGGTGGATAAAAGAGGATACGACAGCTACATTTTATTTCATGTTCAATAGATTTACTATAAATAGTGGTAGGTGTGAAGACAAGACAATACTGAAATTGAATCAGATTTCTTAAGCTAAGAAGTACTTTGCACCCCAACCTATTCACAAATTTACATCTTTGTTGATTTTTCTGTGAAAGTAACCAGATGATCACAGATGTGGCTATTCCAATAATTATTTTAAAAATAAAATATATATGTTGTCGTTATTGCATGCTTTATTCATTTTTCTTACATTTTCCACTAAACAGATGTGAATTTCGTTTTTTAGGAACATTTGCAAAATAAACAGAAAGTACTGTCAGTATCCAGATAAAAATTATCAGTCTTATACCTTTACATCTCAAAAACTTGGACATTCAAGGCTGCTGCTGGGATGAATTTTAGTTGTAGTAGATCATAAATCATAAATAGCAAATTATTTTTGAACCACTTTACAAAACAAATTTTTGTAGCAAATATTTTTAAATCAAATATTTTTAAATCAAATGCTGATTTTAAATCAAATTTTAAATAAAATAAACAATTTGTTTATTAGGATTCTGTAGTATCACAATAGTCAGATTAATTGTTGGAAATCACTGAAAACATAGCATTGATAAGAGGAGCGTTTCTGACAGGCTCAGTAGGTGGGTGGGTTGTCGCTATTAACTCATCCAGGAGGAGAGAATGTCAGTGACTCCATGCAATCTGCTGGGTTTTATCACGATAACTTTTTAAACAATATTAATAATAAACTGAACTTGACTGCATTGTTAGGTAATCTGAATCAACTTGGATTCTGCCTATAAGATTAGATTTACTTTTTAATGTACATAAACTGAATGGAACTGAATTTCTTTTTCAAACAAATACTGTAGGTGGAGTTAATAGTGATTACATTAAAACCAACAGACTTTAAAGAAGAGCAACAAAGTAAACAGATACCTTTCAACTCTAAACCATTAATAAACAATCTCATTGTGAGTCAAACAGTTAAGCATAGAAGCTAAATATATAAAAAAAGATTTAATTGGAAAACATTCAAGTCCTTTCAGAAAAATCAATGTAGTACTGACATCTCTTTGTTTACACATTTAAGGAAAATGCCGAAATTCATAAATACATTTATTGTATTCCTAATCTAAGACAAAGGCTAAGAAAAAAAATCATTTCAAGAATATTCATAATATTCCTAGAAACAAAGATCTACAAGAATAAGATCATATTTCGAAAATACAATTGGTGTTATGGAAGTAGTCATATGGCAAAAAATCAAAATAATACAAGAAAAACTTACATTACCAGAATAAGCATACAACTAAAACTAAGTCATTTATGAAGAGAATGTGTCATGGAATTGTGTTTGTTTAGTGGAGGATGGAGGCACGGTGAACCCAGGTTGAGGTGGAAAAAATGATGGTTTTAGTGAAATCTAAAAAGACTACAAGGTCCAGGCAGCACAGGTGAGTAAGGAGAAGGAGCTCTGACACTGGTAGCAACTGGTAATCACAGAACACGAATAGAACAAGGCAGAAAGGAACTAACGAAGACCAGCATCTGACAGGGAAAAAGACACAGGTGGGATTAAATACACAGGGACAATCAGGGAACACGAGACACAGCTGCGAACAATGAAGGGCAGACCAGACAGGAACTAAATACAACTAAACACACAGAAAACCAAACCCTCACAGTATGAAGTAATTTTATGAGAATGCCTCACAAATATGATTAAAAAAATAAAATATAGAATGATATCAGTTTTACAAAGAAGTAAATACTCATGTTTTCCAGGCACATAGTGCCATTTTATATCATAACCAAGTAACTATGTAAACTTCAGTTGTTTTAAAAATGCTTTATATCGAATTGAATATGACTTAAAATAAATTTTATTTCATAATTTATCGCCTTGAAATTGGGCCTCTGTCTCTTTAAAAACTCCTGCTCTTTCTGAAACTCCGCCTTCAGGACGTCATCACAACATGGCTCCTCTATTAACACTCTAACAACGTGTTTAACCAGCGTTTCACTGAGAAGTATCTCCTATGATGAGCTCAGCTGATTCTCAGTTCCACCAGGTTTTTGCTAATTGCTGCAGGCTAGTCTGAAGGAGCTGAGTGGGGGAGTTCTGAGGGAGAGTTGCTGTATGAGGCGGACATATGGAAGCTTGGAAACTGCATCTCCGAGGAAGAGCTCGGAGTGAGATCCACCCTGGTGTTTAGCGCAGCTGAATGGTTGCCCAGGTGATTAAATGATTTCTCAAACATGCAAGAAAGAATCAAGGCAACACTTCAGCAATACTCCATAAACTTGTTGAGCTGATCACATCAGATCTTTATAATTTATCAAAGCTTTGTTATCATTAAAACAGCTTTTTCCCTCATAATTTTATCACTTTATTCTAATTTCAAAATAAAATCTCAGTCTGGCCCTAATCCTCCACTGTATGATATACCATCATAAGCCTCAACGTGCTAAATGTTGTAAAGAGGTGTCTGTTTTAAAAGCATGGTTTTAGTGTGACGGTTCTATGCCATGGTAAAAAAAAAAAAAAAAAACGTTCTAGAAAACAGAAGGATAAGAAGCCATCCTCTGACATCTTTAATGTCACAGAACCAGATCGCCATTTTAACGTCTCACCTCCGAGAATGCAAACCGGTTAGCCGAGTTTTGTCATATTTTGAAGTAAATCCTGAACATTTCCAGGAGAACTGATTAAAGTGATGTCTGTCCTGGCAGTTGATGTTAAACATTCTGATCAAGCTTAAAAAGGTTATCAGATATTGACCGTCCTGAGAGCTGACATTTCCCGCTCAAAGCCCAGCAGTGGGTCAACGTGTGAGAGAGCAGCGGCATATTTATCAGTCGTCTTGCGTACTCAAAGCGAGCCGGGACCACGTTTCAGTCGTTCATGCTACTTTCTTGTGTCATAACATTCATACTTTTCTGTTCTTTATGTTGTTTGCTTTGTCTTTGCTTCTGTTTTATTCCACGTCATTTAACAAGGCACAATTTACAGAGCTCAGGTTGAAGACCTTGATTTTGAAAAAGCTTTCCACAGGCAGATGTGCTCAAACTGTCCCTTCGCTGTTGCTAGGAAACAAGTCATAGAAGACATAATGTAATTAACTAATCTAAGGAGAAAATAGACAAACTTAGCATCTATTTCAGCTGCAGCGTGATACTTATTTTCTCACCTTGTGTATGTGTGCTGAAGTATCAGGCGCTGGAAAAACTGCAGGAAACTTTTTTTTTTTTTTTTTGGATAATCGAAGTTGTTTTTCAACAAAGTGAAACGCGGCCCTTTTTTTACCTCAGAGCCCCATCAAAGCTTGGTCATTTTTTTGGCCTCAGAGTGCAGGTGGTTCCTCAATAAAAGCAGAGCCACATAAGTGGATAAATGAGAGGTGCCAGGAGCACAAAAGCAGAATGCAAAGTCCTTCAAACTCATTCAAAACAACTACAAAACACTCCCTCCCTCTCCCGGTTCGCCCTAACGGTGATAGAAATGCATCATGTGTGATTATAGCCCAGAGGCACAACATGCCAAATCAAACCTAATTGTGGCAAAGAGGACATTCATGTCATAGCTCTAGCAGTATCGCAACCCTTGATTTCAGAAAATGCATGTCATCAAACCGCTTTTGGCTCTGCAAAAGTAAAAACGGCATGTTTAATTTAGTGAAAATGGTAAAAACGTTGAAATAATGGGCTGAGGGTGGTATCTATTTCTAAAGAGCTGGGTATCTGAGCATTTTCAGCCTCGGAAAAATGGAGTCATCCCTCTTTTTTGATCCGAAGGAGGTTTTGCTAAGAGCTGCTTGTTTTGTAAAGCAGCCTTTTTTCCATTCATCTATCAAGAAAAGCAGCAGAAGTTCGTAAAAGTTTTGAACATTTTACCCAGTGCTTGAAAGGCTTCACTGAGCTGAATGCAGGAAAATATATCTCACTACTATAATTATATACTGTATATCCATAAGGTGCTGCCAGGTACAATCTCTTCTCCTCCATTCAGTCTCATTGCTCCTGTAGCATCATTCACAGAGGGAAAGTTGCTTCATAAAAAAATGTTTCTAAGTCCCATTTTATTTTTCCTTCCAATTACAGAACAGTAAGCAGTTCCTAGCATGCTAACAAAGGTCGCTCTTACGTGATCATGTAAGAGCGAGCACGCTCTTACATGATACAGAGATACAATGATACAAATCATTGTATCTCTTTGTCTGCTTGTTGTACCAATACGTGTGTTTTGTGTCGGCTGGTGGGTCTGTGCCTTACCAGAGGCACCAAACTCCAAATCTCCATCCATTTTTCTGCATGTGTGATCCATGCTAGCTTGAAACTTCTATTTCCTGTTTATTGCAGCCATGTGTAGCATCAACATCTGACAAAATTATGCCATGCTTAACCTGGTTGATTCGCTCCAAACCGGTAGATGGAAATGCTCCTCATGTGCATTTTCCTTTTTGCGACATTTCAAAAGTTTCCTTAAAATTCGGATGACAGTTGGATGGAAACATAGCTTCTGAAATTAGACGGGAGTCTTTAGGCTTTGTAACTGTGCCTCTCCTTCCACGTCACTTTCCATTTATCTGTCACATAAACTCCAAATGAAAGACAATGAAGTGAATTCTTTCGGTTACAAATGGACGAAAAAAAAAAAGGTATACTTACTTTTCCAAGAATAAATTTATAGTATGGTTTAGATATAAATATATTTTTAAATAGTCAACACTACTGCTGATGTTCTGCTGTTAATTAAGGTTAGCCTAGTTACCTTTCACCTTTTTAGCTAAATTCACACACAATCCTCATGAATTACCTTCAGAACAGCTACAGCGAACATTGGTCATATTTTGTTCTTATTTTCAGTGACACCTACAACAATAATTACATCTTTGCCCAGAAAAGAGAGCAATTGGTCAGGTCCCCATGTCTATCTAATCTTTCACCTGACATTTTCCTGTCACCCCATAAAATGAGCAGATCATGTGGCGCTATAGCTTTTCCAGACTGCGAGCCCTGACATTTTCTCGGTGTGCTCAAGCAGTTTTTAATACAAATCTGCCTATTCTGGCCTCAGGGGTGAGGTTTGATTCGGATTTGATGTGATCTCAACATCCCTCGACAGCGTGTGAACTCTACCTGAGATGGACCACAAAGAGTCGGAGAATGGACATGATTTGCTTTGCTCTCCCTTCTTTCTTTTTTTCTTCCTTCAGCTGAAAAAGAGTATCTGTAAAGGATAAGACACTGATTAGTGAAGGGTTGAGAGAGCGTCGAAGGAGAGAAATGGCGCAGAGAAAGTGGCGACGATGGACTTCGAACAAGGAGGGACGAAAACAGAAAAACGACAGACAAGCGGGGATAAGTTTCGGCGTAGACAGAGATGAAAACTCAAGGATGAAGGCTTTCAAGAAGAGGAGCGTGGGCGGAGGTGGAGATCTGAGGCGGTGTATCAAAGTACGGGTGAAGTGCAGGAATGATTAAGAAAGGGAGGATGAATTGAAAGCAGCAATTAAGAGTGTAAGAGATGGAGGTGCATAAGACGAAGCAGCTGCACTACTTGTCTGCTGTGTTAAAACACCACAGAAACTTGTACCTTTTAAAATGTACATTATAGTTCCTAACCTTTATTTAGCCTCTCTGTACATCTACAGGCTTCAGATGTTAGTCACCGTCCCCGGAAACGCTGAGTGCCTCACTTAGAGCGCTCTCGCTGTAGTCAGTTCAATCATCCTCTGGAGTACAAGGTCACCCGCATTGAAATAAAAAATAAAAATAAAAAATAATTTAATCCGATTTAATATATCCACATTTTTTTCTTCCAATATGACTATACATACAAAAAGGGTGTGAATTCCTGTGAGCGATGCCCCAACGTGACAAAGGCAAGTTTAACACTGTCATAATAAAGAGCCTTTCATACTGGTGGATGAAAATTCACCCTCAGGATTTGTTTTTGAACTTGTTTTGTCAGAAATAAAAAAGGAACATTATTAATTTTTTTAATCTAACAGAAAGAATAGCAGCTTTTTAGATTTCAATGCCATGTTGCTGTGAATAGGTTGTGGGAAAAAACACCTGAATGACTGCAGGGTCACATCAAATATTATGGTTTTTCATCCATTAGCGCTGGAGTTAGAGGCATGCGACAACTAAACTCAAAACTAAACTTTGCTCAAACATTTGGAAACATTTTGTGTTTTAAAAAGTGAAGTGAGGTTGTTTCTTGCTCTCCGTTGGCCCTCACTTTGAAGATTGAGAGTTTTTCCACTGTACACTCGTACCATTATCTTTAAAGCTGCTGAGCTCAGCAGCTGCAAACAATTCATATTGTGGACCCAAGGCTAACCTGGGTCAAATATTGAACAGTTCAGGCCTGGGTTGGTTTAACGCATCAGAATTGGATTATGGGTTGGAGCCAACATAACAGGTTAGGTTTTCTAAGAGACATTAAGGAACTATTGTCTAGTATTACAGAAGAATTGGTTAATAAGAAAAAGACATGTGGTGGGACTCAACTAAAATTTTAATCAAGTAAATTGCAGTCTGTAATTAATTAGTTGCAATTTAATTGTAAACTGAATATTGACAAAATAAGCAACATATTCTTGACAAAAGCCCTTCTACTGCTGAAGTATGAATAGATAGACATATAAGTTCTAGAGCAAAGATATTTATAGTTTTTCATGTTTTTCAGGTTATTCAACCATCAGATTGAGTCCTACTGTAGACATCCAGTTTTCAAGTGTTTCAGGAACCCCTGACCATTCATGTAGCTTCTTTGAAAGAAAGCTTCTTTTGAAATGTGAAATGTGGTGAAATGTGCTGACATTAGCGTTTGGGACGTCTGGGCTTGCTGATGTTTGTTTGTTGCTAATCTAATTCACCTTTTACATGTCTAAATGTCCTGGTTTGTGGAAGAAGTCAAAGGATTCCTCAGGTTACGGCTCAATGCAGAAACCAACTGGAACAACTGGCTGTTTATAAGTATGGTCGGGAATATCTGCTGGAGGAAGAGAAAAATACAGGCGTCAAGGAAAAGTGGCTTCATTCTATTTCCTTTAAACTTTAAAAATGTAAATGAGTATGGATTTGACAAAAAATTACCTACATAGCATGTTTGTTGCGCAATAAAGATCTTGTACTTATTTGACATTGCCAGTTTTTGGACATTTAGCAGAATTGTCCTTGTTTTAATTCTAGCCTTCTCTGTGATACCTTTGCTCTTTCTTTTTTCCATCTTTTTAAATGCCACTTATCGACTACACTGACACATCATAGTATGTCTTTATGAAAACAACAACAAAAAAACTAAACAAGCTGCCTGCAAGTGGAGGCAGACACGGTTCAGAGACAATGGCAGGCTATTTTAATAGAAAGTCAGATTTTCCTCAATTATATCAATTTGAGATAATCAGACGGAATCAATATTTTTGTTAAAATGGCCTGCCATACAGCAGGGCCATGACTGCATATACTGACCTAGAAAAAATGAGAATATTGGTCCTTTGTGGTTCAAACATCAGACCGGCCCACCGGGAAATGTGCTGGTAATTCCGATTAGCCAGTCTGGTTCTGACTGTATGGACAGGTAGAGCTCTGCAGCTTCTTCACTTTTGCAAGGAGAAGGCAGAGAGCAAAAAAACATCGGCACATAATCATAAAATATATCTTTGATATGTGAAGCAGTACACAATCTGACAAATAATAAGGCTTTCCCTTAATTAAATAAACCCCATTCCAATCGCCAAGGCAACTAATCCAATGTGACATCTTGGTAACACCTTGACCTCTTGTTTCTTTCTTCTTCACTGCCTACCTGGCTGTGTCAAGCTGTCACTCATAAACCAATCACAAGCTAACATCTCCCTCCTCTGGTCTTCTGTCACCTTTGACCCTGTCCGTGAACTTGGGTCTCCTCCAATAAGGCTTGATGTCAGATCGACTCACTCATCTGTGGCTGCAGACAGAGCCGCCAATCATCTTGGATAATCAGAAATGGGCTGACCCTGAGGCAACCCGGCCTCGCAGACGGCTGACAGCATGAGAGGCACCCAAGTGGAACTTGCGGGGTATTTTCAGTCTCACTGCACACCTCTGCACCAAACTCACTCCCACACTCACAGCATTATAGGAGTGCAGACACTGCATCAGTAGAGCTAAAATGTTTTTGTTTTTTCCACACAAACACAAAAAAATAAACAAAATGGCAAACAACAGTTTTTGCTACATCAAAGTAGATCTAGTCCTAGTTCATCATCTATGCTTCTGAGTTTTTTATTCTATTTGCCAAAAGCAACCAGGGATGTTTTAATCATGTTCTTTAACAATTTAAAGTAGAACTGACCCATTTATTGGAAAGCAGTGAGTTTGTTTTGTTCTTCTGTCCTGTAGTGAAAAAGTTGGAACACCAGGATCTTCAGTCACTGTCTGCTATTACAGATGTGTGCAAATCCTTGTTGATATTCCACTAATGTCAGAAAAACACATTTTTGCAGTTGCAGTGTTTCTGTTAAATAAGAAATGAAATTAAAATGATGTGAATAAACTTATTTATGTGGTAAATCATTACAGATCAAGGCAGCAACAGATGTAAACGGTTATTTGAGATATATTCATAATTCATCCATGCTGTTAGAGTTCATCATCTATCAGCCATCAGAGGAGACGTTGGGGTCTTATTCAGTCATTACAGTGACAACCCCATAACTTGTTAGATGTTTGTGGAAATTGTAGTCAGCCATTTTACAGAAAAGCTATGAATTCAGCACTTCAGAATGACGCACAACTTTTTATGAACGGTGTGAAGCTGTGAGAGCTCTGGTGGAGCCATATGGACATTGTCCGAAAAAAAAAAAAAATCGCCCACAAAAACAGCATCCTCCTACTACTTCCTGTCATCTTCTTTTCAGTTTTTGCCAGTAGCAACATCCATCTGTTGTTCACATGATTGGTGTGATGCAAAAACATGTTTCCATTGCAGTTTTGCAAAATACATCAATTTTGATAGGGCAAAAAAAGCCACTACATCCTAGCACACGAATCAAAAGCAAATTTATTTTTGTAATTTCAATTTGCGCATTTCTGGTATCGTAACCACGAGGTGAAGGTGCTTTTAGGGGACAGTCACACACCAGGCAATGCTGACGACAGAGCTCATGTCACACAGGCTATGAGGTTGAGCGTTACAGTTAGGCGTACTGAGGTGAAAAAAAATCCCTCGAAACCTTAGTGAAAAACCCCAACCTGTGGCGCATCTATGGTCAGACATGTTATCTGATGAATATCAGGAATATGGTGGTAATTTTTCTCGAGCAGAAATAGAAAGTGTAACAGCATGATCCATCCAGCTTGATCTGTCTGAATCTCTATCAGCTGTCATTGATTCCAACACTCAGACCCAGAACACATGTCAAAGAGGGTGAGCTAATAACCCAGAGCTAAATTCATTAAAAGGCCTTGAATACACACTAACAGTGGGAGATGTCTGACCTCAAACAGGGGTCAACAACTCTTCTGCAGTCAAAACTGTCAGTTCCTATCAATACCCGTCGTAGCATTAACGGTGCAGTAAGACTGCTGAAGCTAATGTCCAACCACAAACTCTAGAACAGGCAGGTATCTGTGTAGGTCCAAAGCAGTTTTTCAGCTACCACTGAGATACAGTAGTTTAGCACAGCTGTACTCTCTGGTGTTGTCATATTACCTCAGGTTACGGCTCAATGCAGAAACCAACTGGAACAACTGGCTGTTTATAAGTATGGTCGGGAATATCTGCTGGAGGAAGAGGAAAATTCCTAGTGGGAATTAAAAGTGGGAATTAAGTGGGAATTAAGCGGTAATATGACAGCTGGAGCAAGATTTGGTTTGCAACTTGCCGTGTAACAGGCAGCAGGAAAAGCAAATATAAGGTAAGAAAAGGTTTGACGAAAGGCTGCATTGTCAGCATTCAGCCTTCAGTGACGTGTTGGGCAGATTTTTCAATCCTCCGCAAATTCATCTGCCGTGATCTGATGCTAAGAGAGATGGGGTGTAGAAGCTAGAATAAAAATTAGACCTAAAACTGAAGTGAGGCATTCAGACAGAACAGAAGTATCAAAGGAAAATCAAACTCAGGAGGCTCTGGATGTCACTTTAGTTTCTTGTAGCTGAAAAGTCTCACTAGAAGCTTGAAGTAAATACTGTTGCTGTGGATGTTATGTCACAGATTTACAATAGCATTTCTTATTTATTTATTTTTTTACCTTTCATGGTGTTTTCTCATGTTTTTTTGCATCAGGGTTTATTTCCAATTTACACTTGAAAAGAAAAGATGAGAGAAAGAAAAACGTGACAGAGAGTAAGGACAGAGTGGATATCAAAAGCCTGCACACACTTTGAAAGGTCATTACCTACCAGGCTTTAAATGAAAGCCTGTCTTGTCACATTTATTTACTTTTACCTGATGATTTGTATACAACAGTTTACAGAGTTTGTTGTATGACTAAAACAGTATCATACTGTTTGTTTGTTTTTTTTTTGTTTTTTTTTTTACATTTTCTCTATTTCTTCTGTATTTAATCATACTATTTTCTTTTAAAACATTAAAGATCGTTTTATGTGGACCTTTATGTCTGATGCTGCTGTTACACCTTAATTATATGATGTAAAACTAATTATTGCATAGTCTTTAACTGCAGTCACTGTTGTACTACTGTACCACAGAATGCTGAACATATGAAAGTATAAAATACAGAATGTTTCTGTGAAAATACATTTACATTTTAAATTTCATTTAACTTATTTTATACATACTTTTGCAATCATCTTTATACAGACGTTGAGCAGTCGAACTCACACGTTTGTTTCCCTCTTGATAGAAGATATTTATGTTGAAATCACAAAAGAGCAGTGACAGTTTTCTCATGATAATGAGATAGTTTCTTCCATTGTCACAAGAAGACATTAGTTGTTTTCTTGAGATAATGAGATGATTGTCTTTTCTTGGAAGCGCATGATCAATTCACTGGTGTTCTCAAAACCTTATCAAGAACGGATTTGAGCGAAAATGTCACACAGTGGAGAACCTGGGATTGATCAAAGCATCAGACTTTTTCTTTTGTTGAGGTCTAACACAGGAATCAGTACAGTCTTTTTGCCTTGGTACAAAAACAAAAAACAAAGCATAGTATTGTAGAGCTTATGTTTTGTTTGCTCAACCTTCCATTACCCTCAAAGCTCTCCTCAAAACCCAGAAGACAGAGCATGAAGTCCTGTAGTTTGCCTTTCTTTTAATTCCCACTAGGGACAAATATTTTTTTTACCCTTTGAAAGAAGGTTTGATACCAAGTTATTTTTCTTGACAATTGTTTCTCAAAAGGAGTTTCTTACTGTCACACACAATAATATTTTGGCACAATAAAATTAATTCTGATTATTATGTATTAAAATTCTATCTATCTATCTATCTATCTATCTATCTATCTATCTATCTATCTATCTATCTATCTATCTATCTATCTATCTATCTATCCTCTGCAGTGTCAAAAAGATGGAATCCGCCGCTGGTTTTGGGAATGTTGGAGATGTAAACATTATATTTTGTAGGCTAAAACATGGCCTACAAATCAGTAAAGAGAATTGTTAGAAATTGTTTCAAAGCTTCAGTTGAAAATAATACCTGAATTATTTATTCCACAGAAATAATAAATAACCCTTTCAGTTCAACTGAGAATCCACGTCGCCCATATTTTATGAACAAGTTAAGGATTCAAGACAAACTGGTTCATTATAACACACACTCAGAAACATTAGCGTAATTGGCATGATTGCTTCCCCACACACCCACAGCCTAAACCTTCAACACTCTTCGACAAGCGGTCCTATCGGACAAAATCTATACCAGCTACACAGATAACGTCTTTGTCTGACTCACTTCCCTTTTCTGCCTATTGAAGTAATTTCATGCATATTCGCAAAGGCTAATTTTCTGGCACGTACCCTAAAGGACTCCGTGGTTTTAATGTCTGTTGGTCGTGGAGGGAAGCCTGAGTGCACCATTGCTGTTGGTGAGATTTCACAACAAACAGCATACATGACAATAGTGATGAAGTTAGAACTCAGCGAGGCGGCTGGTTGACTGCTGGGTCTGAAAGGTTTCAGGAGTGAAATGAAATGTACAAGTCTGGCAGTCCAGATTATATTGGGAAAATTCATTGGTTTTACATTTTCCTCTTAGTCTGATGGGAAAGTTGTTCACTTACAATAAAACTAAATGCATTAGATAACATTACATTGTACCACATTGGAGATTATAACCTTAATTAAAAGTCATGTTGTGAGAAATTGTAGAGAATGAGGGCTATATGTTAATATTCAAGGGGTCATAATGAGTGCCTCGTGTTTTATTCATTGGTCTACAGCTGCTGACATACAGTCCCACAAACACATCAGAATACTGTTTTGGGTGGCTACCGTATTTTATGCACTATAAGGCCCACCTAAAAACTTTTAATTTCCTCAAAAGCCGACAGTGCGCATTATATATGGACCAATATTGAGCCACAGCAGGTCTAGCAACTACGGCAAGCAGCCGCCGACTTCATTTTCGCCCATAGAAGAAGAAACGTGCGGTGCATGCTGGGATAGTTGTCATAACGCTGGTATGTTAATAAAGTTTGACTGACCTATTTACCTACCGACCTGATAATCAGGTCGTCTGCAGGTCATTTAGCACCACCTTCTCCACCAACATGTTGTGTACGAATGGAGAAGGGGGACCATCGTCCAGCCACCCCCAGGCCCAATCACGGAAGGCTCTCCTTGCCAACCGGAGTCGGACAGTTTTGTTGACATTCCATTTAGTGCAGTTCCATCTACTGGATGCATAATGTAACTCCAGCCTATTCTATGCGCCTTATAATCCGGTGCGCCTTAAAGTGCAGAAACTACGGTACTCATGAATCAGTGCTTAAAAACAACTTTTTTCTATTTCTGTTTCTGTTGTATGATAAAACAGATGAGTAGACCTCAAACTGCATGCAGTCATAATGGCTGGTTTCTGTCATATATCAAGTCAAATGTATCTTGCACTTTAATGTTTTTCATCTTGCCTAATATTTTGGCATTAAATTTCCATTAAATAAGAAACGCAATTAAAATCACATACGTTTGTTCACGTGATAAGTCATTAAAAAAAAGCACCGCCATCCTCTGACTACTTCCTGTCATTTTTCTCTGTGGTTTGACCATGTTTTTGTGTCACGTGAGAAATGTTTCCATTGTAGGTTTGCAAAACCAACCAATTTTGATACAGCCAGAGAAACATATTCCTCCTTCTAACACCAAAACAGTTTTATCAAAAATGAGTTTTTTCAAAATTGTCACATTTCCATTAAGCAAATTAATTTTCCAAATGTAAAATTGCACAATTATATAATGGAAACACAACTACTATTTAGAAAGTTGGTGCATTGTCAGACTGTACTTGTGAAATAAATACATATGCTGTTTTCTGAGATCAAGGTTTCATTTTGAGTCACACTTCTTGTTTTAATAAAGTTGTGAGTAGAAAAGGATGATCTCTTGTTTTAAAATGAAGTCTGTACAATTCACAAAATGGGATGTTTGTTAGGAATTGTAAAAATCTAACATTTTAGGTAATAATTTCAATCATATGTTTAACAAAAAGCAGAGTTTTTGCCACTAACACAACAGATATATTTCCTGAGTTTTTAATGGAGGAAAAACAAAACAATGATTTAGTCTTCACATATGAAACAAGTCAAATAAAAGCAAAGTGTTTGTCAGAGAGCACACAATCATTGCTTATTTGCAGTGAAAGCCACTCTGCAGTAATATGGCCTTCAAAGTGTGCTGTCGTTTCTTTCTGCACATAATGGATCATAAAATGCCATCATACAAACAGAGTCATTTTTTTCCAGAAATTTGTTATCTGCTGTTGGCATAGCAACAAACTTAACCCTAAAAGTAAGCAGTGCACCACTTTGCTGAAGCTCCTGCTTTTACAGAAAGAAAAAACACTTGTTTTAAAATATCGTCATAATATGAGCTTTTCAATAGCTTTATGTACGTAGATGTATGCAGTCAAGATCTGCACAGTATGTTTATAATTCCCCTAGGGTGCAGGCAGTATTTGAACCAATGCACTTGTTTGTACTAAAACCACATTCTATTACTGTTCAGTTTTGTCTCTGTAAAAGAGTTATTGTTTTCTTTTTTACATATATATATATTTTGCTTGTTCAAAGCCGCTCCAGTCGCCCAATAAAAAACTCTGACCCTGTGGAGTGAGGTGAGTTAATAGCTGACCGACAGAGTTTCAGGGCAACAGTTGTTGGATCTGTTCTGGTTTGTTTCTGCTTACGTCTTTTTTCTTATCGCTATCTTATCTTATATTCTATCCTCATCTCGTCCTTTACACACGTTGGACTTCATGAATGACTCAGTTTGAACTTAATTGTTTTCATTTCTGGCCTTGGATTTTGTATTTTAGTCCCCGTTTAATTTGCTCTGACCTTCTCTTCACCATTCTGGTCTGAACTCCAAACTCTGTGTTCTTGTATTTTGGTCCATCTTGCATTTCGTAGCACAACAAGACATGTAGGATTATCTTGTTGAAGTGGCAGAATGTGGGATGTATTACAGAAACTCTAACAACTGGGATTGTTTTAGAGGTCAGAATGAAATCTTTGACTCTTTGTCATGTCCTACAATCAGTTCTTGAACAGACTGTGATGATGGCAGAGTGTATTTTCTTTCTGGACAGGAGAATTGATGTTTAACTTTGGTCTGTAACTTATGTAGCCAAGAAATGTCAGAAGTTTTAACAAACCAAGCAAACAAGCATGTGGAATTTGTTGTCTTATTCAGGAAACTTGAAGGTATTGAGTGGAAAAATAAGTATTTGACTCCTTACAAATTGTTTAGGCAAATTTACATGTTTTAGACCAGCAAACCAAATTTAATACCAGACAAACATTACCCCCAGTTAAATCATGCATTTATTGTAATTAACAATGTTCTCCTGCTTTGCACCTAGTACACACGGTTAAGATAAAAAATAAAAAAAAGACTGATTTTCAAAACCCAAAATGCCAAACACACAATGATAAAAGATCCTAGGTACAACATTTTTGGTCGTATAGTGAGGGTTGTCTAGCCACATGGCAACAGCAACACACCACACATAAACCGATCTTACTCACCAATATTCAAACGTCAGATGGGAAATCTCACAAAACCTCTCGAGATCAATCGTGAGTCAACAAACATGGCTGACTGGGAAGAAGCAATGGTGATTGTTTGTGGACTATTTTTAACAGAGAAGAAACAATACAAAGACGTCTTTGATGTCCACCGTACTTCCTGGTGTACCATTGACCTCGTTTTGTGATTGGCTACAGAAAGTAACATTTGTCCTTCTATGCAACTTCTACATGTTGCATAGAAGTTGAAGCAAAGGTGTGAACCGATGATAAGGATCCCAAGTTTTTCTGCTGCTTTCTCTATTGGACCACAGGATGTTGTTCCTAAATTTTCAAGACTAAGAAGATTATTTAGTTTGATGGGTCTGTTCTGCTTCTGTTAGGGAGCTAGCTTCCACAATGGGTTCAGGAAGCAGACACTCTGACATATAGTGGATCTTTCATAGTGTAAACCTTATGAGTACACAGTTTTCTATTGTAAGTCAGAAGTAAGTCTATAGTGTTTCCACCCAACTCTCAAATCAAGTCCCAAGTAAAGACATAAAAGTTCTAAGGTGAGTCGAAGTTCTTAACATCCTATTTCAAGTCATTTGAGCCCATACATAATTTAATGAGAGTAAAAAAAAAAAAAATATATA
>NW_006800255.1:163765-171265 GCF_000485575.1 Poecilia formosa
CCGAGCTCAGAGGATGAAAGAGACCACCCGCGGAGGGTGAGAAGGGAATTTTTTTATTTTATTTTATATATATTTAATATGTTAAAAAGTGTTTTTGTTTGCCGAAGTAAACTTCAACACTGAACACCATTTACATAGAAGTCCATAGTTATTTCATTCATGCCTAAAGTGACCCTACTGTAAATAGCAACTATACAATCCAGATCACCTCCAGTTTCTCCAAACTAAAGTTCTTAAGATAACAGCAGCTCTCTGCAGATCTACACTTCTAAAATATTAACAATCCCTTTAAGATTGCACATAAAATATTCCTTTTTAATAATTCCCACTGTTTGTCATTTGACTTGAGACACTATAGTTTTACTATGCAGGGTCATGCTGACTGCCTCAACTTGTATTTACTCCAATTGATCCTAAATCATGTTATAGAAGATATCAACCTGGACTTTTCTCCCCTTTAAATACATTTTTGTTTTCAATAATGTTTTTTTGACTTTGTGATTTCTGTATTTTTATCCTTTTGTTGCTCCAACCATTTGCCCATCCTCTCTGAGTCTGGTTCTCCTGAAGGTCTCTTCTTTTGCAAAGTTGCTCCTCTTAAATATTACGCACCACTCCATATAAACCAAATAAAAGGCATCAAATTAAACTGGCTTCCTAAACAACCAGGGCAGATAAATTGTATTTAATAAGTCATCTGCCCTGAGATTATTTTTGCTGCTAACTGACACAATAAAATACATCCCCTTCTATATGGATCAGAACCAACCTTTGGGGTAGTTTTACAACCTTGAGAACAATGGATAGTTTTCCTAAGAAGAGTCCTCTGAATTGACAGACGACATCGGTGTCAGCGTGTCAATATATTGATTTGTCCCGCCCGCCTCCTCACAGAACCTCAGCAGTGTCTGTGCTCCGGTGTTGGGAGTTGTGTTGAGAAGTTATAAGAAAAATTATCTGCGAGGTTAACGTGCCCTTGAAATGGAGATAAGTGTTTCTTAAAGTATTTTCACAAAGTTTAGCTGAATGAAGAAGGGTCAGTCTGACTGCTGTTGACTCTGAAGTTGTGAAAACTAATTTGAGGAAGCAGTCAACACAGGGTGATATTTTTCAAAAAATAATCATAATTTTTTTTCAGAAAGTTTCAGTCTGTTGGATTAGATTTTATATGCATTCAACTTTTTGTATTTTGTCACATTACGACCACAAGCCAGGATGGATTTTATTGGGGTTTGATGTGGAAGGCCAACAAGAAACTCTGCATCTTTGCTGCGTTTCCATTGACCACATAACGGCACAATTTGACATTTCAAAGATAAAGCTACTTAAAGGAAATGCCAATTTCGAAAAAATGTTTTCAAAAAAGGTTTTGGCATTATGATGAGGTTTTTGGTCACATCAAAATTGGGTTTTTTGTAAAACTGGAAATGTAAACTTTTTTTTGCATCAAACCATCAACAGCCAAATGTTCCCACTGGAAGTAGATGAAGGATGACGGTGCACCGTGTTTACTAATGACTTATTGTATGAACAAACTTATCCACAGGTGATTTTGGTTGCATTTCTTATACGCAATTGCAAAATTGTGTTTTTTAAACATTAGCGGAATATTGGCAAAGTTATGCACACATTTGTAATAGAAAAGCAGCTACTGCAGAATTAAGGGACTTGAAAGCTAAAGATGGCTTTAAATTCTTTTTCTTGTAAAATCCAAAAAGTCCAGACAGTCTCATCTGACCAGAACACATCCTTCTGCTTATTTGCTTGGTGATGTCAAATCCATTTCATTTGACGTGACCAAAGATTTCTCTCCGAATGCATATCACAATTTGGTCTAATGTTAAAATAGTACAACAATACCAAACATATTTTCAGTTTAAATGTTTCTTTTCTTTTTCATCACAAACTTATACAGCTGCACAAAACCAAGTCTGTGCAAAAAAATAATGTTTTCTGGGAACAATTTATCAAGCTTTCATTCTGTATTTGAGATGTTTCTATTTCCAATTGATGCTCATTTTTGCTTTCTTTTTAACTTTTCAAACCAGAAAATGATGAGCAGTATTCAGTGAATACATTCAAAAGTCGATATTTTTCCCTTACACATTCAAGAAAAAGTTTGTTCAGAGAAAATTCAACTTAAATAAAGATAATCTGTTTCTTTGTGTCTTGTTGGTCTTTCTATCCCAACAACAACAAAACAGCTTATGGGTGGGTGACCCAGATCGTACAAAGAAAAGGAAACCAGAAATAGGAAAGATGACAAAAGAGAAGAAGGGAATAAAAGATTTCTGGGTGTAAGAGGAACATTTGTGACGAGATGGGGAAAAAAAATCAATGTGCTTCACAAAAGTGCATCATGGGTGGGAAGAGAAGTGGACAGAGGTTTGCAGAAATGGCTCAGGTGGAGATGAAATAGTGTAAGAGGAGGAATAGTGTAGCTGTGTGAAGGAAATGAGAGGCAGCGACCATGTCTGATGAAAAGACAGATGGAAGGGAGTCCCATGAGGGAAAGTCGTAAAGAGTGGTTAAACCTTCGGTGAAGTAATAACGGCAGCAGGGAAACTTTCCAAAGTAAGGAAAGGAGGTACGGGCAAGATAAGGGCCCACAAAAACTACAGCTTTGACTGGTCAGTGTAGCAACATCTAAAGTGACATCATGTGTCCAAAGCAACTGCAATGGTTTTGAGTGACCAAAGACAAAATGAAGTAAAAATTATGACATTTTTAGACATCCACTCTACACAAAATTGTCAGTCTTCCACTAATGTTGAAAAAGCACAATGTTGCAAATGTGATGTTTCTATTAAATAATAATTAAAATCACACGTGTTTAAGTTTGTTCATATGATAACTCATTAAAAACATTTTTGTTTCACTAGAAAATTTTTTCCAGAGAACCAACCAGTCAACAAGTGATGAACTCTGACCTGAACCTTCAGAGACACATAAAGGCAGCTACAAAGCCAGGCTTCTATCACCTGAAGAACATTTCCATGATTAAAGGACTAATGTCAAGATCTGGAGAAACACATCCATGCATTTATCTTTAGTCACATTGATTACTGTACTGCAACAGTGTCTTCACAGGTCTGTCTAAAAGTCAAAGAGCTGCAGCTGATCCAGAATGCTGCTGCTGGCAGGACAGAAAACTGCAAAACAGTTGAAACACTGACCTCCTTTAAACCTAACATGGTCAGACTGCAAAACCACACAATCATCATGTATTGATAATTTTGATGATGACATTTGACAAAATATAATGCTCATTTAATGTTTCACAACTGGTTTTAAAGCACTTTGAACTGCCTTGTTGCTGAAATGTTCTGTACAAGTAGACTTGAACTTGAACTACAGTGAAAAATAGACAGATAGTTGTTTATTGTCTATAAAATTGAATAAACTTCACACTTGAAGTGAACATTTTTAGTCGGTCTCAGACCTTTATTAATGGCAGATTTTTTGAAGGAGTGCGCAGGAGTTTACTTGGCTACTGAGCTTTGTTTTTTCATCTCCTACACACTGATATTAGACTACATGTGTGAATTTTCTCCTTTATTTTTCCAAGGATCTAAAAATGTCCCTTTAATCACAGTTCATAAAAAGTTACACAAATGTTTATGAAGAAGACAAGCAACACCAAAATCTGACTCCAGCTAGTCCCTTGATTTGAAAAATCACAATCCCAGCTCCGGGCATCAGGCAGTTGTTTTAATTTGGCTCGCTGTCTCCTCAGGCTAAAACACTTGTCTGCCCAGATCTCTCACTTTGTGTAAAAAAATGAAAGAGCTTCTTCTAAGCAAGACAGCTGTCGGTAGACGAGCAAAAAAATGCCCCAGGATGCTGTTTGTCTTCATCGTTTTGGGATTTTGGATTGACTTTATAAGGAAATGTGTTTTATCCTGTTTTACGTGGGCATATCTTACATCCCGAGTCTTTGTCATTGGTAGTCTTATTTGTTTAGGGGTTAAAAAGCAATTCCTTTCAATAAAGAGCACAGTTTCAAATAAAAACGGTAAAGCCCTCCCCCCAAAAAACTGTGAGATACCATTGAGAAAAGTCTAAATTCTTGCAAATCTCCTAATGAGGTGGCAATGAAGCCGACCGGGTATGAATTGTTTTGACGCAACCAGCCCTCTCGGACCAGACACCGTTGTTGCTCATATCCTCTTCTCTGACAGGCTCGGCCTGACACGTCATGTAATATAGCAATACATTGTTAAAAGCGCTTTCCGAGCCGGATTGAATAAGACGGAATGTTGTAAATTACATAACCCCGAGCGGGGAACCCTGTGGCACACCCGTTGATATATAGATCCACACATGTGGAGACAAAGACGTGGCAAAAGGTCAGTGAGATCCCCCCAATTACTGCCAGTCATTACTCAGAGCAGTGGACAGAGGGGCGCGTAGGACGACACCGTGGTTCTCAGAGAGGACAGCTGGTGGTGAAATGATAATAATGGCTGGATAAATAATTTGTCTCTCACCACCGCTCACCCTCCTTCTTCTTCACATTCTGCTTTTCTCACTTGAGCCCTTTTGCTGTCATCTTCTCCGTTTTTTTCCCTTTCCAAGCCGAAGAGGAGGAGGAGGAGAAGGAGGAGCCGAGGCACCAGCATTGTCCCCGTACCACCTTTTTCTCCTCTCTCATTTATTTCAATTTGTCATGCTTATCTCTCCTCCCTCAGTCTGAGAGAGGTTGGAGGAGAGGCAGAAGGTGCGGAGACCATACGAGGGGGGCACGTTGGGAAAATACAGAGAAATGGGTGCAGAAATTGGTATCTGCACTCTTGCCATAATGAAACATTTAGATTCAGGCGCAGCTATGCCTCTGCATTAATGGCTGGTGATGAGGGCCTTCAGAAAGGATGGAGCGAGGTAAAGGAGGGTTCGGAGCACCGGGTAGTTGGAGCACTTCACCCTAATAACCTCTTAAATCCAGGTCAAGCTGGAATACCTTCACATAATCAGTACTGTCACCTTTCCTCAATCATCGCTTGAAAAGGGTTTGTGGTGTGCGTGCTGAGAAACACGTCTCGCGTGGGTAAAAATTTCAGAACGCTGTGTACAAATCGTCTCCTATTTTTCAATGACAGGAATGGATATTGACATTTTTCATCCCAGTCATGATTTGGCTGTTCGCAAACTTGCTTTTAAATTGTTCCTCGGGGTAAACGGTAGCAGTCACCCTCCAGTGACAAAGTGGCTTTGGTTCTACTAGTAAATGATGATTTACCACTTGGGTGGAGTGTTAGGATTTCATTTAGGAAAAAAGAAAAGGAAACAGGTTCTACATCATCTGCTCAACGAAAGTCCTTGAAAATAAAAGAGCAAAGAGAAAGTGGAAGTTAAACAAATGTTGGCCGCAGACGCAGACCCGTCCCACAGGCCTTATGGGGTCTGGGCTCAGTTTGCGGCACTTGTTTCACAGCTCAGATGTGGCAAATTTTAAATGAGGCCATTTATGAAACACTGGCATAAATATCAGGGCAAAATGTGAGCCATTCGAGAGCTTTGTTCTTTTTAAAATTATCTTCTGTTAATGTTCGAGGCACTTGGTGAATTTCCAACAATCCCACAGACATGAGTGTGCCGGCCGTGGATCTGCCCTCAACACTTGTCACTTTGAATCTGTCGCATAACGCGAGCCGTCGTTGCTTGGAGGCTTTGTGTTATTATTTAGCACTGGGCAGTAACTGAGTATGACACTCAGAGAGAAAGGCACACCCTTATTTAGTCCTTTAAATACATAAGAGATTGGATCACACAAAGGTTTACACTACTGATGCTAACCAGGTTTTTAGATGTAGTGATAAAGATTCCAAGATGGCAGCACTGCCTTCCATTTGTTAAGCAGCCAAGGCAAGTAACATTTCATCAGTGCAGAACAAGCATCTGCACAATGTAGCAAGAGATAATATTATCAGTTCATTGCTTTTGACTTCTGAATAGTAGTTGTATATGTTATGGAAATATGACTCTGTCTTTTCTCCTTCTCTTTCATCTGCTTGCATGAAGGTAAGGTAAGGTCATTTTATTTATGTAGCGCATTTTCAGCAACAAGGCAGTTCAAAGTGCACACACACCTACACACACACACATATATCATATATCCTTGTGGGGAACTGTTTCTGTCTACAATGTGGAGTTGTGGGGACCACTGCTTCTTTGTGTGGACATTTTCTGATCCCCATGAGGGGAAATGCTGTTCTGAGGTTATGGGATAGAGGCAAAGACCACCGCGGGAGACCCCCTTAACGGGATCCCAGAGGGCTGTAACTTGGTGGGTCGGTTCGGGGCCATCCCCCGGAGCGTGTGCCACCGTTGGTTCCGAGCCCACCTCCCCCCAAGGCCGAGATCCAGGCCCTGGGGTACTCCGAACCCAAAGACCCCGTGGAGACCCGACCCTAAGAGCTAGGCGTGTCAAACTCGGGGTGTCGTTAGCCCCGGATGTCCCCTCCAATGGTGCCAAAGCACGCGGAGATCGGACCCCGTTTGTGGCCCCGGCCCAAAGGTCGGGTGGGCTCCCATTCATTCCCTATGGAGAGCCCTTCTCCGGATGGATGAAAACGACATTTCCGGTTATCCCGTGAGATCGGGGCCCCCAATATGTGCATGCCATATACCGTTTAAAAGCCCCGAGCCTCCTGATCACGCCGGTGGTCTCGGATCGTCTCTAGGACGTTCCCCCGAATTTCTACGAATTTTTAACCGATTAGCGTCAAACCGGGCCCGCTTGCCCCGCGATAAGGCGGTCCAAACGGACCGGAACCCGGGAGAGCCGCACACGGTCGGATCCGGGCCGGTCCGCGGATGGTTGTGGTGGTCTCCGATTTCCGCTGGGAGCTTCCCCCGAATTTATACGAATTTATAACCGTTTTCGGCCCAACAAGACCTCCGGGCCTGTTCCCGGGGTCCCACCGGACCGAGACCGGGATCATCAAGCTCCAGAGACAGCCCCGGTCACGGGGGTGTCAGTCCCGGATGCCTGGGTGGAGGTCCGAAACAGAGGGGGGGTGAGCAGCTGCAGACCTTGTCCGCCTGCTAGCGCGTGCAACAGGCTAGCTCCGCTGCCGAGCCCCGGTCTGGACCTCCAGAGCTCCGGTCCGATCTTTAAAAGCGCAACACACCCAGGCAAACCATATATTGCCTGAAAGCTTGTATCGTGGGGAACACGGTGGTGGTCTCGGATAGTCTCTAGGACGTTCCCAGCCGGCGGTAGAAGCGAAAGAAGGTTAACAGGAAATGAGCTCCGAAATGGGTCAAAAATGCGTTATATCCGGGTAAACCGGATATGGTTCGAATGTCCGGAGTCCGCGGAATAGCCTGGTGTGGTCCGTATGGTTCTATCTTAAGAAATGAGGGAGATATGGGGTTTCAAAAAAGTAGTACTGATAGACGACGGGAAAAGTTTTTGGCAGTGAAAGTCAAAGTGGATTTCAAGACCTTACGGCGAAAATCACTGCCGGAACGATATCAGGAGAGAGTTGGAAAAGA
>NW_006800255.1:174782-200812 GCF_000485575.1 Poecilia formosa
TGCCCGGAAGGCGGGCCGGTGGGGGGGATGCGGTCGGCGGTGGCGGCGGCGACTCTGGACGCGCGCCGGGCCCTTCCTGCGGATCTCCCCAGCTGTGGTGCCCGTCCGGGTCCCCTATCTCTTCCCCATCTCCGTGGGGGTGGGGCGGGGGCCCCCCGGCCGGGTGTTACCAGCTGACTAAGAACTGGTGCGGACCAGGGGAATCCGACTGTTTAATTAAAACAAAGCATCGCGACGGCCGCGCTGGGTGTTGACGCGATGTGATTTCTGCCCAGTGCTCTGAATGTCAAAGTGAAGAAATTCAATGAAGCGCGGGTAAACGGCGGGAGTAACTATGACTCTCTACGCCGGCTGTGACATGTGTCTATAATGTGTTATCCTCTAACACCTACCAAGGCTCTGCCCACCCTTGGTTATCCGCTCTAACCTTCCTCTCCAACTAGATGGTTTTGTGTGCCATGGCTTGCTGGTTGGGTCTTGCACTTAGCTAACCAGTCCTGTCTTCCACGGATAAGGACACCGACCATTCTCATCTGACCGGGATGTCCAGGCTACATCTCAAGAACCCCCCGTGGAGCACACCTGTCAGAGGAGTGGAACGTCGGTCAACCCGTTCATCTGAGGGAGCACCTGGTGAACCCACCAGGTGCTTTCTGCTTTTAAGCTTTCTGCTTAAAAGGAGACCCCGTCCCCCTGAGGAGGGCCCTGATCAGATGCCTATTATGACAATTAAGTCTGCACCTCCTGTTAAGAGACTCTTCTCTTTGGCCCCACCTAGGTGCAACTTTTTGTTCTTCAGTACTACTAAGAACTGGAGGTCAAAAATGACGTCTGACCTCAAGTTACCCCCCTACGTGACAGTGGGACTCAGAATGCCATGGCGGGAACAAAATTGCCCTCTATGCTTGGATGCTGTTTCTCTTTCATCGGCTAGAGAGGGCGTAACCCATCTTATTTCTAAACACAAGGCTCGGAAGGTTGAGTGGTACTGCCTTAAATGTCATAGTCGGAAAAAGAGTCTTGCTAGTGCTCCTTGTCACTCCGGCAAGTGTGGCTCAAAACCTAGCAAATCCCCTGAGTCTAAACCCCATGGTTGTGACATTTGCCCGGCTTCCTTTGGTTCCCAGAGAGGTCTCTCCCTCCACAAAAAGAGGAAACACCTCAACAGTAACCCCGTGTCAGCACAGAGGCCCATGTGTGATGCTATCCTGAATATCGACATGGAAGATGCTTTGGTAAACACTCCCTTGTATCCTACCAATAAAACAAGTAAGCGGAAACGCAAAGGGATCTCTCTCAGGAAACTGCTTAAGAGAACCTTCAAAGACTGGGACACTCCTAAGGGTGGCCTTCACCCGCTCAATTCACCCCCCAAGGTGGTGAACAAGACCCTTTGGAAATACATTAAGAACATGAGAGCCATCAAGAGCCTCAAGGGTGAACTCGCTGTTTGTCGCAAAAACTTTACCCACTCTCATGGGAGACAGAAAATCAGGAGCCACAAGTTCAAATACCTGCAATGGCTTATTAAACAAGACTTCAGTGCGGCTGCTACCGTGGTGTTTGAGGGCATGAGTCTCCGATCGTGCCCTCTGAACAAAGATGTGGTCGAATCCACATACCGTACCCTCTGGGAGGGGCGAGACAAATTCACTGGTCTTGGAGTCTTTGGTGACATCTCAGAAGCTGACAATGGTCATCTGAGGTCTCCAGTCACCCCCGATGAGGTCCTTGGGATCCTCAAAGGCATGAAGGAAAACACTGCTCCAGGGCCTGATGGTGTACGGAAATCCCACCTTCTCAAATGGGATAAGGATGGTAAACTCCTGGCTTGTCTTTTCAATTCCATCCTATTCAATGGCAAGCTTCCCAGTATCCTAAAGGGAAGCCGCACCACCCTGGTCCCAAAATGCCATGATGAGGAAAAGCTCAGGCTCATCGAGAACTGGATGCCCATAACCCTTAGCTCAGTGATTCTGAGGATCCTCTCCAAGCTCCTCTGCAACAGACTCAGTGACGCTTGCCCCACCCACCTTACCCAGCGCGGCTTTATCAAAGGCAAAGGCTGCAGCACAAACCTGATGTTTGTTGATGGCCTAATCAAAAGAGCTTGGAGGAAAAAAGAGACGCTTGCTCTAGTCCTTGTGGACTTGGCTCGGGCCTTCGACACTGTCTCCCACAAACACATCTCTGAAGTACTAGAGATCAAGTCAGTCGACATCAGTGTTCGCAACCTGATTGAGGACTCTTACCACCGCTCATACTCCAGAATCCTTACAGGGAATGGGGTGTCTGACAAGATCACTCTGCGGGTTGGGGTCAAACAGGGTGACCCTTTGTCCCCTCTACTCTTTAACCTTGCCCTTGACCCCCTCCTATCCTTCCTAGACCGGAAGGGAACGGGATTCAGAGTCAAGGGTCTTGAAATCACCACCTAGACATATGCGGACGATTTGGTGCTTGTCAGTAACTCCTGGAAAGGCATGGCCTCCAATCTCAATATTCTTGAGAAGTTTCTAACCAACACTGGCTTGGATGGTAAGATCCATAAGTGCAGCGGCTTTTTCCTCTGGCTCATTCGGATCTGTGTCCATCAATAACTGCGATCCGTGGACCATCAAGGGCCTCCCGGTACCAATGCTAAGTCCACACCAGACAGTTAGATACCTGGGGGTGGATCTCTGCCCCACCAAAGGTATCGTACCAACCAACCTGCAAGTCCGTTTGCAGGACATCATTGATCATGTCAATGCAGCACCTCTGAAACCTACCCAGAAACTGACCTTGTTCTCAACCTATGGTATCCCTTGGGTCCTGTACCCTTCTGTCATGAGCATGGTGGGCTCTGTGGACCTTGGGGCTGCTGACCGGTTGATACGTAAGGAAGTCAAGTCCTGGCTACACCTCAAGCCATGCACCACTGACGGCATACTATACTCCAGGAAAAAAGACGGGGGCTTAGGACTCCAAAAACTTGGCAAAGTGGTTCCAATAGCCCAGCTACGGAGATGGAGCAAACTGTTGCAGTCCAAAGACCCTTCATGCAAAACACTTGCAGGGACCTTCCTTCCTAAGGGTGACTTGGACTCCAGATGGAGGGTCGCTTTTGGAACAGATAAGAAAGTAAAACTGAAGCAAAAACTGGAATCGCTGGAACCTCACTCCATTGGGCCCAACTGGAGGAGAGAGGAGTTCCAGAAGTGGATCTCTCTAAGATCTCAAGGGAGAGGTTTAAACGCCTTTCGGAATGACCCTATCAGCAATAGCTGGTTAAAAGACCCAGGCTGGCTGAGTGAGTCTGACTTTATCGTGGCACTACATCTCAGATCCAATACCGTAAATACCCTCACTACCCTTGGTCGGGGCTCGCAGACTAACTCCAGTTGCCGACTTTGCCACAAGGGCTGGGAGGGTTTGCCACACATTGTCAGCTCCTGAAACAGCCTGCAAAAGATCAGAATGATGAACCACAACATCATTTGCAACCGACTTGCTTTGGAAGCCAGAAAACTGGATTGGATGGTCTTCCAAGAAAAACACATCTCCTCGACTGAGTTTGGCACAGCAGTGCCAGATCTGATCTTAATAAAAGAAAAGACTGGCATTGCGATTGATGTGGCCATCGCCTTTGAGCTTCGCTCTGGAACCCTCCGGAGACGTGCTAGAAGGAAAACCGAAAAGTACTATGTGTTCGCCCCAGTGATCGCAGAAACCTTCGATCTTCTGCAGGTTCACACCTACGGGTTCCCCCTAGGAGCAAGGGGAAAATGGTACGAGGACAACATGGAAGTGCTCCTCATGATGGGGCTCTCCAAGATCAAGGCAAGAAAACTGGCAAGATCCCTGTCCACCAAGGCCCTCCAGAGGACAGTGAGGATGGTCAAAACCTTCAAGAAACTCTCCCGCTGAAAATATGTATAGTTTACATGTTGCTTGTTCCCTTTTCTCTGGTTGTTAAATTAAAGTTTGAACTCTAAGTCTGACTTTTTTTTTTTTTAAATCTTGGTGAGGGCGGCACCAAGACCTTGGCCTATGAGTATGGTTGGAGGAGTTAGAAATGTCAAGGTGGGACCCTACCCCGACCGAGACAGTCTACCCCGACACATTGGAGCGGCCAGTCTCCAATGTGGCGCAAATCAATGGGTGACGAATGGGAACTTGGAACGGGGTTCCCGTCGACGAGAGACGTTAAACACCTCGAAACAGAGTCGCCTAGAGACCCGCTTTGGCGGCTATCTTGGGAATACCTGGTAGGCAAAGTGCGCGGTTGCCTTCCGGGCGTCACCGGCAGGACACTACCTCAAACACAGCTAGCGTTTTTGGGGGGTGTTCAGACCAACCATTAGGAGTTCACCCATTTGCAGGTCAAATGGGGGTATCACCGCCCAAGCCCTGGAGGATCACATGGAACCTCCAGGGGGAAACTATGGTAACGGCGGGTCGTAACGATGACTCTCTTAAGGGGTGAATAGAGCTTCACTCAGTACCGCTACGGCCGTGGAACGGTGGAGTCACTAGCACTTCCTTCTGGGGGTCCTCGGCCAATAAATAGGGGTAGAAGGTGGGAGAGCTGCCCCTTAGGCCGAGGAGCAGTAGTTACATGGTTGTACCTCCTCGTGGTCCCGCTGGTACGGCACGGACGCCGGCAAAACCAACCATCCCGGGTAACGAGTCGAGTTTGACCTGGCCGACTCTGAAGTCCCAAATAATCAATCGGAAGGAATTGCCCCCCTTTTGTCCTTACGCGGCTGAGGTGTCGCAGGCTGTGGCCTTCGTCCCTTTAAGTACAGACATATAAGCGGTCGTGAGTGTCTCTTAGGGGAACCACGCAAAATTTGGTCGCGCATGTGCTTGTGGTTGGGCATGTGTTGCAGCGTCTACAACCTCCCCAATGGCGACGGGACAGCTGTTGGGTGATAGGACGGGTCCCACCCACTGGACTGGTGGAGCGGGGGGACTCTACGCGCCCTGCACGGGCCTTGGCCTGGCATGTGGGGGAACTCTGTGCGAACCGGGCAAGGTGGAAGGTGCACACATACCTCGTGGCTGCGGTGCCACGGAATTGTGTGGCTTCGGAGGTAGGGCCACTCGAGTCGAGCACGTTCCCACGGCGTGCGCTGGATGCGTTGGATAGTCGGCACTCGTGATGATTACAAATCAACATGGTGCAGATTTCTGATGCCGTGACGGACACGATTCAATCCGGAAAGCGGTATGCGCCGCCACACAGTAGCCAAATGCCTCGTCATCTAATTAGTGACGCGCATGAATGGATGAACGAGATTCCCACTGTCCCTAACTCCCATCCAGCGAAACCACAGCCAAGGGAACGGGCTTGGCAGAATCAGCGGGGAAAGAAGACCCTGTTGAGCTTGACTCTACTCTGGCATTGTGAAGAGACATGAGAGGTGTAGGATAAGTGGGAGGCTTCGGCCGCCGGTGAAATACCACTACTCTTATCGTTTTTTCACTTACCCGGTGAGGTGGGAGGGCGAGCCTGTAGTGGGCTCTCGGTTCTGGCATCAAGCGCCCCACCCGTGCGGCCGGTGCCCTGCGGTTCTCTGACCCTCCAGGGTCGAGAGGGGGCCAACCGGTCCTCCGGGGCCGGCCAGGGCCTGTCCCTCTCGGGTGTGGGGCAGACCTCATCCCCCCTCTCTGCTCTCTGGGGCTGGGTGGCCGTGCCTTAGCAGGGGCACGAACTTCCAGGGCCTGCGTGCTGGAGGGTTTAATCCGAGGAGGGGTGCTTAAGTGTGGGTACACGTGTTCGGCCGGTGGGCCTGGTTACCCTGGTTCTCAGTGGATGGTCCCGACCAGGGCAGGGAGAGGGGACGGCCTGCGGGAAGCGGCCGGGGAGGAGACACCCTCCCCGGTGAACACAAGGCCGTACTGCCCCCCCCCACTTGCCTTACCAGGGGCACGACCTTCCAGGCCCCGCGTGCTGTTGGGTGTAGTCCGAGGAGGGGTGCTTAAGTGTGGGTGCACAGGTGAGTGTGGAGAGCCTGGTTCTCTGGATGGGGCTCACAGTGGGTTTCTCTCCCCGGAGCAAAGCCTGAATGTGGGTTAGTGTTCTGGGTGTGCCTGCCTGGAGCTTCGTGCCTGGTCCCCTGCCCGGATGTGGGGGCCTGGAGCTCCATGCCCGGTCCCCTGCCCGGATGTGGGGCCCTGGAGCTCCATGCCCGGTCCCCTGCCTGGATGTGGGGGCCTGGAGCTCCATGCCCGGTCCTCTGCCTGGAGCTCCATGCCCCTGGTTCTCTGCATGGCCATGCGGGTCTGGAGCTACCCAAACCTCGCCCCACCCCAGGTAATTAAAGAGATGCGGTTGTTTCACAGTTAATTTCTTTATTTAACTTTTTTTTTTAAGTGGTTTGCTCCGTCTCTCTCTCTGAATCCCCAGGGGTGGTAGAGGATGCTAGGTCCGAAGACGAGTCACCTTGCCAAGGGAGTCCTGGACTACCGTCCCCGGAGGTTCCAGAACCTGGAGAAGATTGTGGTGCTGTGGCTCTGTCAAACTTGCTTCTGATGTCCGCCAGTTGTTCCGCAGTGAGCTGGTTGGCATAGAACCTGTCCGCAGTCCTGGTGTCGTGGCACAAGACCCGGGAAAACTGTCCTCTGACCTTGCTGCTGTGTGCATCCCTTGCCTGTAAAACAGAATTAAAGAGTTTATTAAAAAACCTGGTGGTTTTCTCTGACCGGTTAATAAGAGGAATGTGGTACCCACGTGTGTCGCTAATGCGCTGCGGAAATCAGTCATGGTCGGCCGGCCCGGAAGCCCCATCTCGGTCCAGGCACACTGTGCGAACCGTGTCAGCTTGGAGATCCGCTTCTGGTTGCTGCTGAACAGCAGGAACTTGCACGGTGGGTTCAGCGTGCTCCGGATCGACAGCCACTGGACGAACCAGCTGAACTCTGCGTGGGTCAGGAACAGCTGGGCAGCTCCAAAGGCCCTGTTGGTCTTGTGGTTCCTCACCTGAGAAGGGATGAGATCATGAGCTCCAGGAGGATGGAGCTCAGTGCACCTGGTTCTCTGCCCGGAGCTCCATGCACCTGGTTCTCAGAGATCCACTTACATTGATTACAAAGCCTGGAGATCCTTCCTCAGCATCGTCTATCGCTTCCTGAAGTTCTCCCACCGTCATGTTTGTCAGGATGCCAGGTCTGTGACCGTACACCGCAGACAGGTAGCAGGTTAGGTAGCCTGTGGCACAGCTGGACATTCGGTGGTGCTGCCTCCAGCTTCCCGAGGAGGACAGGGATGGTTGCCGTGGCCAGGCTCTTGCACTTTCGCAGGTGCTTCCTGGTGATGGACCTCTTTGCCTTGGAGCGCTTAACGGAGATCTGGTGGAGCGTTATCTTGGTTCCAATCTGCTGGAGGTCCACTCTGACCGCCCTGCTGACGGCCCTGATCTGTCTCCTGGTCAGCCTGGATCCTCTCGGCGGAGTCTCGGAGAAGTAGTCCATGAACTGTGAGAAGTTCACCAGGTAGACCTTGACGGTTGTTATGGTTCTCCTCTTGTCCTTCAGGGCTTGTGGGAAAGCGTGGATCTCCTCCACGTCATGCATGAACGTCCAGCAACGATGGAGAGAAGGGTCCGGATCCGGCCCAGCTTGGAGCGTGCATTCATGCGGTGCTGTGGCGTGGACAGAGCCCCCCGGAGGTGTGTGTGGTACTCCTCCAAGTACCTCTCCACGGCAGCAGGGAAGACGAGCGGGGCAAAGGGCAGCAGGGCAAGCCCTCAGACTACCTTGCTGCTGGACCCGGCTGGAGGGTCAGAGTCGCTCCGGTCTGCCTCTGGCTGTGTCTGGGCAGGAGGGGAGCCAGCGCTGGAACCAGGACCAGGAGGAGGAGGAGGAGGGGGAGAGCTGGTGTTGGAACCAGGAGGAGGAGGAGGCAAGGCAGCCAGAGAACCAGGCATGTGAGAGGAAGGCGAAGAATCCCTACCGGAAAGGGGCTCCGGAGCGGTCCGCTGCGGTGTCCCCGGAGAAGAGGAGACATCTCCGTCCTCCCCCGGAGAGTCTGGGGCTGGTGCCTGCTGGTCCAACACGTCCAGCTCGGATACTAGCTGCGGCGTGGGCTCCGTGGACCTCAGCTTGGCGAGAGCGCGGACAGTGGCTCTCCACTGCAGTGTGCGGAGGTGGTCGTCGGTCGCCTTGATGTCCAGCTCCCTGTGACCGGTGTAGAGGTGGCGGTCCACTCTCGGACCTCTGTAGTTGCAGCCCCGGACAGGACAATCCATCCCCCGGATGTTAACTTGTCCGTGGGCAAACGCCAGGGGGATTTTCCGCTCCGCCTGGTTCAAAACGTGGTGAACTCGGTCCAAATGCTTCGGCAGCTGAGCAAACTTACTGCAGCAGATGGGACAACGTCTGTAGGGTCCTTCAAGTGGCATCTGGAAGCTTCCCCAGTGCTCAAAACGTCGAGTAGAAGCGTCTCTGTCCGGTAAAATCACCGCTGCCAGGGCTGGAATGGACAGGTGTCCCCTATTGAGGGTTAGGGTTAGGTATGTGATGGTTAGGGTTAGGAAAAGGGTAAAGGTAAGGTTTAGGCTGTAGAAATGAATGGAAGTCAATGGAAAGTCCCCACAAAGATAGCCAGACAAACATGTGTGTGTGTGTGTGTGTGTGTGTGTGTGTGTGTGTGTGTGTGTGTGTGTGTGTGTGTGTGTGTGTGTGTGTGTGTGTGTGTGTGTGTGTGTGAGTGTGTTTGCCTTGTGAACTTGAGCTCAGCTTTCAAAGGTTTTAATTAAGGATTTAACAAGTGGGCAATTACTTGTTTACCCAGAGGACCAGGTTAGTTTGGCTTTTTTCCCCTTAATCAATAAAATCATGAGAACCATCATTACAATTTGTTTGATGATCTGAAAAATTTGAGTGTGACAAAAAAAATTACTTTTTTATGCCTCTGTACCTCAAACTATTTTCAATAAAACACTAATTTAAACACATGAATAAAGGTTGCGACAGGTTTTATCATGTAATGTATCATTTTACATGGCAAACCGTCACATTCTGAAGGAAGTTTTCTAGCTAAATAGGATTTTATAAGGACATGTAAGTTTAAATAGACAAAAAATTACTATGAAGTGAAAAGAATGCAGTTTAGATGTTGCATTAGAACTTATAAATGACAAACACATATGAAGCCCAGGGGTTTGAAATGTGCACAGTAAGCGACTCATTGTCTTGCCTGAGGTCACACTTCCAGTTTGGAATGATTGAGCATCAAACGAACATCCGTGGGACTGAGACCCCAACAGCTCCTTTTATCATGTTTTTCTTTTTTTCAATTCCAGGGACATTGTGTACAAAAAAAAAATCTGACAAAAACATAACTAATTTCCTTTCATATGTAATTTTTTTCTATTGTATGGAATTTAAAGTTGTGCATTTCGTTGTTGGTTTTTAAACAAGAAAACAAAAGAAAATGGTGAGCTTTGAGTTTCATTAGCAACAAGTATTGTTGAAATCAAGACAGGATTTCCGGTAACCATGATTCATCAGAAGTGAAACAGAAGAGCAGAGAGTTTGTGTGAGATGAAAAGACTGAGTGAAAACTGCTATAAGAAATGCCCAACAACACATCAATGTTGCTCAAGTAAATTGGCTTCTTTTTCTTTCTTTTTTTTATTTAATGAATGCCTTTTTAACTTCTTCTACTTCTTCTTTTGTCATCCTGAGAGACAACTATCTGTAAGCTTATGGCTCCCAGAGCCCGACGGCCTGCATAACTCTTCCTTGTCTGACACTGTACTGTCATATCCTGCCGAGGCTTCATTAATTCCCCATCCCGGAATCAATGACTTGCCTTTGTAACAGATTTGCAGTCTCAGGCACTTTCTTTCTTGCTCTCTCTCTCTACGTCTTTCACTCTCCCTTGCTCTCAGTGGTTCAACCTCAAGGGAAGAGATGTGAAGATGAATGACAACAAGGTCATTTTACCACAAGCAGAAATGTCCGGCGTGTGATAGAAAGCGCACGTTTTTTGTGTGAATGTGTACAAACTTCTGTACGTGTAGTTAAACTAAAAACAAGTTGGATTCCTGTGGAATATATGTGAATCCGTCTTGTACTGTTGGTTTTGTTACGGTATTAAAAATGTGTGGTTTTGTGTGTCATGTGCTGCCATGTGTGTTTGCATACATTGAGTGTGACATCTCGGCAAATAGTGCTGTAGCCTTAGAACTCTCTCTGACACTGTAAGTTATTGTCATTCGCTGGAAATCTGAAAGGGGCAAGGTTTTTCCTGAAATATTCCATGACCTTTAGACTGAAATGCCACTTTTATTTTGGGTCAGGTGATTGCTTTGTGGGCTACAGCTTTACCTATGACATTTTTCCCCTTTACCTAATAATTATGAGTAAATTATTGACCTAAACTGTAATCTGATACCTAGACTAAATATATTTTTTCAATCTATTACAGTTTTAATTCATCTTTTTTTTCTTAACCCTTGTGTCTACAAACGGGGTCCAACCGACCCCACACACGTAAAACTTGTATCATTTGCCACAGTCCTCTACGTTTGCCTCAGTCCTCGCACGCACAAGGATTAACCAAGTTCAAAATGTGTTCAAGGTACAGACTTGCATTATGATACCTGATATGACACCTGTTCTTAATCCTCCTGTGGTCTTAAGAGAGACATTTAGACCAACATGTTTTTTGCTCTGTGTGCAGCCCAGTGAGATTGCACTGACCCCAGGTGTGCTTTTTCAAGTTTTTTTTTGTGTGGTTTGGGGAACTGACAGTCTGACGGGACAACCCCCTACTTCCCTGCTGTTAGACTGTGACATTTGCTATGCTCCTCCTGAGCATCGTGCTAATACAAATACAAATGTTTCTCAGAAAAGTTATACAGTAAATTTTTACTTTCATTGTTAGAGAATCTTGTTGTTCTGTCAGACTATTTCTCAGTAATCCGACAGAAAGGGGGTTGAGAGAAGGGGAGCAACATGTAGGGCAAAGGACCCAAGGACAGAGTCTTTATAATTTCATAACCCTCAAACGTTTTCACATTTTGCCACACTAACAGCACAAACACCTGTACTGGCTTAAGTAGAAATCAGATCCAGAATACAGAACACACCCAGTAAAGGTTAAGTGAGTATTTTTTGATTATTATTATTATTAGAAAACCAAAACTGCAAGATGGTTGGTAACTTCTTGGGTTCAGTTTTCAGATTAGTGTTTGTGAAAAAGACAAGGGTGAGTGACTGGCAGCTCAAATAGAAGTCTTGTGTCAACAGGATGAGGTGGCTTACTGGCAGACATCCTCTGGAGACTTGGACTTCAGCAAACTTGAATCCTGGAGGTTGTAACTGATGAAGTTTGGCATCCTGTCCTCTTACTGGAGATTATTTCACCCGTGGGACATATAGAGAAGTGAACTGCATATGCAGAACCAGAAAGGATATTGTTGGGGAGAGTGGAGGCTCCAGAACAGGGCAAGTTTATGAAAACTCTTTAATGGTCAAACAACAGGAGAGTCAGAACTTGTGTCCATATTCTGGTACCTCTGTTTTCTGTTTAGCCCTTTCTTTTCTGTTACAATCACCACTTAACTTGACCCTGCCTACTTCTTACTGATTTATGTCCTCCCCAACCAGAAAATCCATGTATTTATCCATATGAAAATAAGATGGAGATAGATGGATCTAAATACAGAACAATACTGGAAGATAACCAATACTGGAAGCTGTAAACATACAGCCGGTGTTTTAATAGGATGGTTTAGATCAGAATGAGACCTAATCAAAGTTTAGTTCTAAATCCACTTGAGAATCTGTGAATAGTGAAAAATGTATATAAGCCACAGTATTTTAGGTTAGCAATGCTTCCAAAAATGTATTTAATTAAATTCTTCTAAGAATACAACTAATTAAAAACTGTTTAATTCAGTATATATCTGTAATAACATCACAGTATTATTGCAAATTACACAAGTTCCCCAGAGAACAGCAACAAAAGGAACATTCCCATGTTTAATTCCTGCTTAAGTTTATAGAATTAGGATGTGAGCAGACAGGCCATTATCTCAGAGTCTAATAAATCCCACCTGTTTGTTAACTAACAGCCCCATTACCTTACCGCTGCCCCAGAGCCGATTTATCTGCAACCACTGTTATGTCACTGCATCTGCGACTGCTGGTGTGAAGTGATAATGAAATATCACATTCTTCCTCCTTTTTTAAAATTGTTTGCCCACTCCTCCTTCTATCCCATTTAGAGGGGGACATTTAAGAGCAAAGCATGGCAGCGGGACCCCAGAGTTATCAGTCAAAACCGAAGGGAGCGATACTGAAGTAGGACCCGTCTCTTGTTCGACCCTGCTGTTTGTCAGGAGACTCAATCAATGCGTAATTACCTCAGATGAGTATCATAAAAAACAATGCCACGAGCCCTTTCAAGGTTACCCCTCCATCCCATCACAATTGTGTTATTTATAAATATGGAACGGTTGTAAATGCGGCTGGCGAGCTGGATGACGGTAACGGCTGATGGACGTGATATATTTCCAATTTGCACTGTAGAGATCTCAGAAGACAGGTCGATGCAGCTAAGAGCTGCTCTCACTGCGGCTAATAACACTGATAATGAAGGTTCGTGCTCGAGTCTGGCTCTCAGGTAAAACAGATAAGAACCTTGAATTCGTTCAACCACATTTAATATGTCAGCAGTTCCAGTGATACGCTGATATTTCATCCATTCTCAGCATGGAAATGTGAAAGAGTATTGATGGGAAAGGGATACAATAAATTCTCAAATAATTGCCTGAATCGTTTTTGTTAATATTTTACTCAGCCCAACAATAATTCAGTTTAATTTAGTGTTTATAATGACTTACTATAATAAAATGGACCGGTTGCAAGCAATAAACTGATTACAAGTCTATTTGCTGACTGGTAGTCAGAGTTTGTTTGTCCATTCAGATTTGGGGTAGCTATCTCCAATAGCAGCCATGTTTCCATTAGAAGTCCTTGTCTAATGTCGAAAAAACACAACTTCCATTAAATAAACAATACAATTAAAATGACTCTTGAATAAGATTGTTCACATGATAAGGTTTTGAAATCAATGCTCTCAAGACAGATGTGACATGAGATGTATTCATAAATCAGCCATGGTGGCGATAGCGCTCTTCATCAATCAGCAAATCAGAGGAGACGTCTGTGTTTTATTCAGGCTTTGGAGCGACAAACCTTGTACACATGGGAGTGAACACATGCGCCGTTTTGGGGAAATTGTAGTCAGTGATTTTACAGAAGAGCTTTGGATTCAACACTTCATAATGCCACATGACTTTTTGTGAATGGTGTGAAGCTGTGAGAGCTCTGGTGGAGACAGCTGCACATTGTCAAAAAAAAACCCCGAAAAACAAACCATCATCCTTCATCCACTTCCTGTGTCGTCTCTGTTCTTTTTACCAATAGTAACATCTGGCTGTTGATCACTCATGTGATTAAAAAATTTGTTTATATTTAGCTGAAAAAGCCCCACCTCATCTGAATGCAAAAACGTTTTATCAAAAAACTTATTTTCTTAAAGTTCCCATTAAACAAATTAAGTTATGTAATTTAAATGTACTTTATCATTTATTTTACAATATATTAGAATTCCTAATTGCACTTTCTGAATAAATTGAAAGAAGGTTTGGTGCAGTTTCTTTTTTATTTTTATTTTTTGTCAGTTTCTTTATTATTTCTTTTACATTGGCTGCTGTCCTCCTAACTGCACGGACTGAACAAATTAAAGTTTTGTTGTTTGACATTTGACCAAACAAATTATCACATTTTGTAATTCAGTACATTTATATCTGTGTTTAAAGAAAGAAAAACTTTTAAAGTCAATTTAGATTTCAGAAAAACTTTTAAAGTCAATTTAGATTTCTGAATCGGTATCAGCCAATACTAAACCTCAGATATCTGCATCAGTATCAGAAGTGAAAAATGTGGATCGGTGCATCCCTAGAATGAGAGCTTTATGATTTAAAACACTTTGAAATGAAACACTTTGTTGCTATGCAAATAAACTTTGATTGACTGTTTTATAGAAGTTACCAAGTTCATCAGATGTTCTGCTAAATCTTCCAAAAATTATCTGTTGCAAACTACGTGTTTTGTTTACTCGTTTGTCCATGCAGAGTTGGAGGCACAGTCACATCCAAAACATAAAATGTAAACTGTCAAATACCAAAAGAAAACAACAACAAGCAGACTTCCTTACACGGTTATTGAAGATGCACATTACTGAACAGTCGACAGTTGGCCTCAAACATAAATTAAAGACATGTCGAAGTAAATACAGACCGCATTATTTGCATAACCTCTATTAGCTGTGTGAGAAATTAATGAAATGTGTTTATCTACAAGATTTAAGTACCAAAACCTCCCACTCTGTAGATTTCTCCACTTTTGTACCTATTTCTTCCCTTCCTACCATCATTTCATCCTTTTACAACTTTCCTTCTGTGTGTCTACTGTTTCGTCCTTGACCGCAAAGGCACTAGCACCATTTTGACACAACCAAAAAGTGACAAGGTTCTTCTTTTATGTCATTAGACAGAATTAATGCTTTCAACCATAGAAGTAGCTACTTGTTTTAATCCAAGTCATCTTTAAGGGTAAAAGTGCTGCCAGGAAAAAAAAAAAAAAAGCTTAATTAAAATTGACTTATGAGATACTGCACTACCATAGGAGAAAAATATTCGGTTATAACATGTCACATCTCTCATACCCTACTTAGAGAACAGCTCACTTATGATCCAAGTCTACTTAGAGAATACAGAAATACTCCTCACTATCCATCATCCCATTTAATCCTTGTCTTCATCCTCCTTTTGCTGCCAAGCTCCTCATTCACTGGAACAGACTCTAATTCTAAGGTATCTATCAGCTGTCTCCTCCATGGTTAGTCACAGTGAGTCAGCCTCTTTCATCAACCTCTCTGTGGGACCCAGCTCCCCTGCTCCTCCTCATCACTCCAACTCCTTTCACCATCACCTGATGCCCCCTCAGGGAACCGTGTCAATTCCAAACCCATAAGGGGGGGGGGGGCTTGACACGGGTCTCAGAGGACCGCCTGCTCCCCTTTGCTCCCCCTTGCTCGCTGGAGGATGAAATTAGGCTGCAATGGACCATCCATAGCAGGGGGGTCACTCAAGACAACTAGGCAGTCGTGCTTGACCAGCACTTCACCGTAAACACCGCTGCTACAAACTACTCCCCTCATTCACCCTTGCTTAGGCCCTCCTTCTAACCTCCAACTCTCCTCACATTCAACTTGCCTTTTGCCCCACAGCTTAAAGCCATTTAACCCCTACTATGGGGCAGAACAGCTGGGGTCCATGAGTGGCAGATTGGTTTATGCTGGGTTATAAAACCTTGGTGTTTAAGCCAAACTTGTTTGGTTTTTCCGAGTGTATGTGTTGTGTGTGTTGTGTGTGTGTGTGTGTGTGTGTCGGCTATTCTCAGCTTGAAAGGGACTTAAATTACACTCTGCAAGCCAGAAAATACTGTGTTGATTGCGTTGTTAAGAGTTTTGGTATCTTTACCTTACATTTCCAAGCAGATTTATTACCTTTCATTTCTAAATATAGCTGTTGTCTAGTGGGCATTCGCAACATTTTAGCCAAATAGGTTTCCACTTATTTCTAGTTGAATATATATGACAGTGTGGGAATGAAACAAAAAAAAAAAACCTGCCGCAATATTTGAAATGCCAAGCTTCATGCATGCATATCGTAATTGCTTGCAGTTGGAGTCCAACACATCCCCAGTCTCATCAACATTCTCCCCACCCCCTAAAGAAAAACACGGACGCAGTCTTTTATGGGCATCCAAGTCAGAAGTCCCCAAAGTTAAAGGCGCAATTACTGCGAGTGTCTATTAAAGGGTGCATAAAAGATGGGAGAGCGGGATTCGCCTCTACATCAGACACATAAAAGAAACAGGAATTGGAGAAAGAGGTGTGAACTCCCATCTTAGAGGAAAGGAGCACAATTACACTGAGGCTTTAAAGGACGAGGTAAGAGCTTGTCTTTAGAGTCTATTTGCTCCAGAATGAGCTCGGGAACAGTTAGGCAAGAGAGGAGTGTGGTGCATTATGGGAAGCTGGAGGCTATATTATTGTCATTTTGTCTTCCTTAGAGTACATACACCTGGATTTGTTCCCATGTTAAGGAATAGCTTATAGCATTTTAGAGTCCTTACACAGGTTTTCACACACCTTAAGGGGTTTTCACCTTTTATCACTTTATAACTTTGAGCCTTAATGTATTATCATGGGATTATATGTGACTGAACAACACACAGTAATGCAACATAAGACACTTTTTTCTTTATTTCTTTTTTTTTTTATGAAATATGATATTCAGACCCTCTGAATCAGTATTTTGTAGAACCAGTCTTAACATCTGGCCATTGGTGGGCACACTTATGTGGGTCCAGCGCTATTGGAGAAATTACTTGTTCTCTTTTACAAATGACAAGAAATCCTACAAGAAATCCAACTCCCATTTCTTTTTACTTTTTGTGAACAAAAAAGTTGCACTCATGTCTTTGGTGTTGTTTCCTTCAGTGGTTCTTGGTGCAGCGCCCCCCCAGGGTGAGAAGGTGCACATGTTTTTCAAAGAGTTTGACTTGACACAATGCAGTGTGAAAGAGAACTGCACCAGCTGAAAATGGATCAAATGATGCAGTTTTGATTCCTAATCGAACCTAGGCTATTAGCTGTGAAAACACCCTTAGTCATAGTTTTCTCTTTATCGTGCCTTCTCATTTTCACCATTAAGAATATAATGTTACATATCATCCATCCACATGAAATTTTACCATTTTCCTTTTCATCTTTATTAATGGGTCAACATAGGAACAAGAAACACACAGGAAGTCAAAGAGAAATACTTTGATTTTATTTGTACTTACATGGAGGCAACAAGTTTTTATTACTTTGAGGAAACTACACGGTTAAAAAGTCACCTTTTAGAGAGATTTCTCCTGAAATGTCAGGGCCATCCAGGGGGGACCTTTATGAAAGGTGTTTCTTCAAAAGCAATATCTCTAGTAAACATCTAAGCAGAAGCTGTCAATCTGCTCCAGCCATCAGTACCTGCAGAATGATTATGGCTGCTGTTCAGGAACTTCACTTTTTCCTCACTCCAGCTGAGAAATGCTGTTGTGTTGAGCTAAAACGCTGCTCATTATACTCAGACAAAGCAAAATTGTCAACCTTGTCCACAATGAATGGACCTTCAAGTATAATTACACTGTTGCACATTATGTTAAATCTTTTAAAATTGTTAGGAGATTGAAGCAGTTATGCTGTTATGCTGCAGAGATTTACACTTAATGTCTTCCATAATCTTCCCAGTAGTCCAAAGTGTATAAGTGTGGAGAGCTAAGCTTTGCTAGTGCTGTTGTTTCGTCTGCTTTGTGTTAAGGAAAATGTGAAGCACTGATCATGCTTCAGATGAAATGATGTTTGATATAGGCACCATGTATCTCCATGAATTTATAGTTAAACATTTCCTATAGACACGTTGCAGGGTGTCACATCATGTATGTGACACCCTGTCTCCCTGCTCCCTGCTGGAGGGCAAACAACCGCTAGCTGATGATGACTACCATTGGTTTTAGCTAAGTTGTCAACATAATGTGCTAAATCTTAAATTTATATGTGATGTCTAAAAAGGAAAGGGACAGAGTGCTTTTATATTAATAGTCAAAATTATGACAAGATAACAAGGTCAGGAAAAAGTTTTAATTAAAAAAAATAGCTTGGGAAAGAGAAGTAGGTCAGTTATGCTAGCTTGACTATGTCAATTTTAATATGTAGATGTGCTGCAGAATTCAGCGTGCTTTGGATTAGTTAAAAAACAAACAAAGGCGACCTACACTCTATTTGACAGATCATCAGTAAAACAGGTGGTTAAATCAACCACAGCTGTGTTCAGATGATCACTTATTAATAACCGCAAAATAAACATCAAGCCTCAAAACATTGTGGAAAATGTTTGCTTGTCTTTTGGTATTGAGTCCTGATACACTAATGGAGCTGTTATCTGTCAGTTGCTGTGTGTAATGTAGATGACAGAGTGAGAAAAAATAAAAATACAAGTGGTTTTGAGTTGTTCTGCCTGCATCATTTTCCCTTTGCTGTGGTGAACTGCACTAAATGAATCATACCTACATTTCCAGGTTTCATTTAGCTATCAAGATTTTTCTATATCATGTAAAAGAATCGTCCTTTTGTCCTCCAGTGTTGTGCAAAATTACCTGGCAATGTATCTATATATTTAGCAAGTTTATCTTTTATATATTGTGCATGAGTAGGTGGAGAGAACTTTGAACTGAACAATGCTGCGTTTAAAATGTGGAGCATGGAGAGAACCTAGCTTACCTTCACATCATTTAAATACGCTGTGTTTGGAGGTGAATGAAAGATTTAACCGGTATCTTTCAGTGGCAGCAAAACCCAGTTATAGGTTACACAATAATAATAAAAATGGCTCCGGAATCCTTTGCTCAAAAGATTAAAGCTATATTAGTGGCTATAACAATTCTACTTATTGCTCCTTTAAATTGTTCTGTTTGTGGGTAAGAGTGCAGTGAAGGATCTCATCATTCCTATGGTCACACTAACGGTGGGTTGAGGAAGGGACTGCTGACAACTGCTAGAGTTTAGCTGATAAGTCCGACGGGAGCACGATAAGAGCTGCAGTATGAAGGGTGAGGGGCCACTGTAGACTAGTGCAAACATAAGAAGGCGAAAATAAAGAGAAGAAAAGGAAGGGGGAAAATTTCTCACTATTATGTATTTCACGCCAGACTGAGCATTTGACATATCCAATTTCTAACCCAAGACACTTACTGTGTTTTTGTGTAGCTCAAAGGGGTTATAAAGGAGGTTACGGGCATTACAGATCAGTGTGTGTATGTGTGTATTTGTCTATACTCAAAGCAGCAGAGTTGAAGATAAAAAAAAAGCATTCTTTTTTTGTATTGAATATGTTGTTTAAATATGCTTGCTGAATTTTAAACGCTGCTATCCTGCAGAAGGGGGTGTTTTATTTCCTATTGGAGCTCTTTATGTATTTGTGTGCGTTTTCACAAAAAAGAAATGATCACTTCACATTTGTTACCCTCTGGGGAGAGCCAGTGGAATGCCCGCAAGAGCACACACACACACACACACGCACGCACACACACGCACACCTACACACACATATACTCAAAAACCCTCCCCCAGCAGCTCCTCCTGAGGCCCTCTAGCTCTTCCATCACCATTATAAGCTTTTAAAGACAGAGTGAGTCATAGACCACCAAACAGAGAGGAAACATGTTTTTCTATAATTTTTACTTTTAAAAAATGTATATGAATTTCATTAGTGTTAAACCACAACTATTAACATATCTAGATCTGACTAATTGCTCTGGCTGGTTTCCGCCTCTTCAGTTGTTCCTTGAACTTCCACCAACATGAAGGAGGATAACAAAAATACCAAAAAGCAAAAGAAAACCCGAAGGTGACATGCAAAGCACCAAAAATAACAGAAAACACAAAATAGTAAATACAATGTGTCAAGACAATGAAAAACAATTTGTAATTGAAGCTGCAGTGTAACTTTTACAAAATAAGTTTTGTTTTTGTTTTTTTTCCCATAACTGCTAAAACTATAACCATATAGGCAATTTATAATGTGAGACAGATAATATGTAAAACGGTCGATCTCCTCCTCCCTGAGCTGCTATTGCCATCTGAAGAAATGCACCGCTCCCGACCAATCAGAGCCAGAAGGACAGTGACAGGAAAACCTTTTATCTGCTATGATTGGTGGCCGTACTAACTATCATTAGCATTCATTGGCAGGCTATGTGGTGGTGAACCAGCTGTAGTGTAGCAGAGTACAAGGGGGAGGATGTGAGCAACGTATACACAGGAATGATAGACAGCGCCAAGACCCTCCTCCAGACTTTGATCAGTTATTTCTGACTGAGCTGTGTATTTCTACACTTAGCACTGGGAGAAGACAAATGAGTTTTTTTTTTGTTTTTGTTTTTGTTTTTTTAAGATGATCTGTCTTTCATTATCTTGTTATGACATAATTTTAACAAATATGTAACAAAACATCCATTTTATAAAAATGACACCTGCAGCTTTATTTAAATAAGCCACAGCACAGGAGAAAGTCAACCTGTTAAACAAAAACAAGGAAAAAGTGTGGTTTTGAATTAGCCTAGTTGAAAGTTGGAGTTAATGTCATTGAAATGTCTCTCAGTTGACCTAAAATGATTCTGCAAAAAGTGGACCAAAGCAGCAATGGGCATGATTCATAGCCTGTTATGGTAATGGCAGATGTGCACAGCCAGCTGAAGAGATGAAGAGATTACTTATTTACAGAGCTTTGTTGGGTTGGGTTGTTTTCTCATTTAATAAATACAAATATTGTTCAAATCATCTGCTTCCTGATTGAGGCATTATTTTTGATCATTTAAAAATATTTACAGATGACAAAAAAAGCACGAGGAGAAAAAATCTGCAAGATTGCAAAAACCTTTTCACGTCACTTTCGGGTCATGGAAACTAGAAAAACTCTTGATCTGTTTATTTAACTGTAGTTGTACATTCAGTGTTTTTTTTCTTTCTCTGCTTTGGACTCATTTGCTTTCCTAAAGCTGACCTGGTGGCTCACCAGCCTCATTGTCATAATTACCATCATCACAATCACTATTATCTTAATTGGCCTTATCTGCTCATTAGCTACTCGTTAGCTAATTGACTCGGAGAATATCCCTGCTAACACGTTGCGGGGAGACACAAAAGGCAACAGACGGAGATCAAGAGCAGACATCTGCCTGTTGAGGGAAGAAGGAAAAAAAGTGCGGCGAGCCTCAGCTCATCTGTCACAGTAATGACTGTCTCAACAACTGTACACAGCGATGGAGAGGAAAAGCCATTGCTGCCGCTGCTAGCGCCATGGCTACACACTGGGACGCACTCCTTCCACTTGTTCTTGTATTACATGCACAGTGATACTCAGTCGGATCATATAGGAATGAAAGGATCCAGATTACACACACACACACACACACACACCCCCACGCACACACGCACATACACACACGCCGACTCACTCAACTGAGTTTCTGTGCGTCAAAAAGCCAATTAAGAGACATTCAAAGGCTTGGAAAGAAATACTGCAATTAGGTTAAAGCAAGCTGTGGAGAAAGCAGGGCAAATCCTACAAACCATCCAAGCTATCATATATTCAGGCTCATTAAAGTTTTCAGCTTTTCATTTAATAACATGGAGATGATTTAAAGTGAACTATTTTTGCTCTGCCATATCTCAGATTCTTAAAAGGGGTTTTCCCTTACATGCTCCCTAAAGTAAAACAAATATTTATCTTTTTTCCTCCGAAAACCATTTGTCTTTGTTGACCTTTTTCTAACATCTGTGTTTTTGCTTGGTTGGTATTTTGACACCCTTCTAATGATCATTTTCTTTTTACTACTGTTCAACCATTTCCTTCTGATTGTCGTTGCTTCCTCTTTATGTTTGCTTTGCATTTTGTCTCTGTGTTAGCTTCCTCTCTGGCACTGTGTGTAGCTTTAGGGTTCGGGTGGTGTCACTGGTAATAGGGTCCCATGAGCCCTTTCTACACTATAGCTGGGTTCTGAGAACTGTCTGCATAATATGAAGAGATGGGGGGTAATCTCATGCCCTACTTTGGAAAAGGTTTTCTTTTGTTTGTGTGTGTGTGTGCGTGTGTGTGTGTGTGTGTTCTTGTATGCAATATATTGTGAGGAAGATATTGCTAACACACGTCACGTTCTGGGGACTGACTGCCCCTCATGAAATCCAAAGCCCGGACCCTTTAAGAAGAAGTGCAGTTTTAGGGTTGGGGCTAGGTTTAGGACTAAGGTGTGAACTGAGTTTAGGTTAGTTATGTACTGGTAATGGTTAAGGTTAGGCTATGGAAATGAATGAATGGAAGTCAATCAAAAGTCCCTGTGAAGATAGAAAGACACACTAGGTGTGCGTGTGTGACCTTGTATTCAATACATTATGAGGACCACATTAAAACACATCACATTGCGGGGACTGACTGCTCCTTATGGGACCCAAAGCCGGGGCCCCATAAGAAGTGTTGTTTTGGTGTTAGAGATGTTTTAAGGCTATTATTTTATTTTATTTAACCTTTAATTAACCAGATAAAACATTAAAACAAAACAGAAAAGTAAAAATACAATCATATTCATACCGATTAAACATAAAATGTTTAATCAGTACTAGTGTGTGTGTAGACTACAGATAGACTATCTTTTACAAATAGTCTATCTGTAGACTATCTGTAAAAGAGTCCACAGATGGTCCCCAAATGCCCAGTGCTGTAGTATATATTGATATATTGTGACCTGGATGCTTCACCAGCTTTGAATGCAGAGATGTTTCCAAATGTTTGGCTGGCACTGTATATTCAAACACACACACACACATTTTGTTTGCACTGGGATTTAGTTGAAGTTAGCTGTTGGCTTTGTTTTTCTTTTCCAATAATAAAGGCAAACAGGGGAAGCACATAAAGAGAGATTGGCACAGAAAATTTCAGAAGGAGAGTCTCAGCTTACTACCCTAATATCTTGTTACAGTAACCTTAAAATGGGCATTTCTCAAATTATTTGTAATAGGGGACAAAACTGCAAATAATTTGGTTAGCCGTAAGCTTGTGCTGGTAGCTGAGAAACAAGCTGCGTCAATGTGAAAACTTACGTGACCTTTTAAAACTTGTGTTTGATGCAGTAAACCATGAGATCAATTGGTTTAATGCATCTGTATTTTGTCAAAGCTAACTAGATTAACAACACATGCAACAGGTTGTATGTAAACACTGTTAATGTAAAAATTTCACTCACAGTCAGATTGATATTGCTTCATGAACCCAGGTTGTTGAAACCAATGTGAGCGACTCAAAGCTTGACATGTTTCAGGCACAGATGGACGCAGGGGCTGAGCAGTAGATTCAGAACAGGCAGGTATTTATTGAGGGATCGGCTTTGTCACAGTCACACAGGCCAGGGTTCAGAGCCAGGGAATCCAGATCTCAGGGTCAGACAGATGGAGGGTCAAAAGCCAGGAGGTCCAAATCCAGTGGGGTAGGTCAGGATCACGGACAGGAAGGGCAACTGGACAGAAGGGCAGAGACAGACTCTGGTTTGTATACTGGTTTGAGTTTTGAGTACACTGGTTTGTTTAGGGAGGTATGACCATGCAATTAAACTTTGATGTGGACTGAAAAAGTGAATTCTGGCACGGTTTGAATTTGTATGTGAATGCCAAGTGGACCAGAGACTGCGCCAAAAGCAGAAAGCAGACTGTAGCGCAAGGCATTCTTGGTAATCAGTCGTGCGGGTCTAGCATTAGCGGGATAAATGGCTTGTGGTCTTTTACCAAAGACAAAAGAAAAATTCTACAATGCCTAAAATCTGACACTACTCCATTGTTGTTTGCATTTTGTGAAGAAAAACCTTGTGCTCAGTGTCTTCTTCAGTTGTTTTAATGTTCAACTGAAAATGTAACAAACATTGCAATTTTGGTCCCCAACTGAACCGAGTCTGGACTACAATCCCCCTTAGAGGGGAGGATCAGTATTCATGGTAACAGACAACAGCCATTTACTCAATATTCACAGGTTCCTCTGTGAATATTTGCTGTTACTGCAATAAGATAATAAATGTTCATAATCTTTCAATGGAACCTTAAAGTACAGAAATCAAAATTATAGTCCACAATGACATATAACTGTGTTCATAAAACAGTGATTTTACTTGTCCAGCAATCCATTAGCCCTAAAATGTAATTAATTGTAACTTGCAACCACCTTAATAAATCATATGTCAGTATCTCATAAATTGTGACAATTTGAAAACTGTAATGAATTAGATTCTACGTTGCGCATCAGTCACTTCAGGGTTTTTTGAAAATTCTTGATTTCCATGTTATGCAGAGGAAGAGTCCAAAAGAGGCATAAAAAAGAATGTCTTAGGGACTCAGCAGCAGCTGTGTAACCAGGATATAAGAGCTCCGGAGTCTCAGAAGGGTCAACAGTCCTGAGGGTCAGGTAGGTTTCCTCATGGTGAAAGTCTTATCTGACGCTTGTCACAAGGACAAGCCAAAAGAAATAATTGGAATCAGATCCTCTTTTTTTCCCTCTTCCCTTAAATTTTCTTGCTCTTTTTGTCGGCGCACCCCTCCTCCCCACTCCATCCGTCTCCACAGCACACACACACGCACACACACCTCTTCTGTACTTTTATCTAGACGCACACTGTGTCCCAAAGTCTGCAAAAGCCTTTGCCATCACATCTCTCAATATCTTATCTTCAAGTTAAACGCCCACGGCTGGCATTTTACGACAACACATACCGACCGCGCATACACAGATAACCACCGATACGACTCTCTGTCACACACACAATGGCCCACACACAAGCTGTGAGCATGTGCACGCGTGAAAGTGGGCGAATAAAAGGAAGCCTATTTGTTGTCCTTGGTGTGATGCGCGGCGTGTTCAGCAGGCAGGCACGCACGTCGGTTTGTATCTTTGAGAGACAGTGAGAGTGCATGCATTGTATCTGAGCCATTATGTCGAGATATACATTTCTGGGTGTTATTTCTGGGCATTTGACTGGTGCTAGCGATGGTAAGCACTGATTATACAGTAATGTCAGGAAGCCAGCAGGCAGCCTGGTTTTAACCACAGCGGGAGGTTGCACCATCATGGCCATTATAGCCGCCTCAGTTTCACACTGAGAAATATGCCAGCTCCGGACAAAAGGGTGTCTTTTCAGCAGTTGGTTTCAGTCGGATCGGACCTCAGGCTGGCTGTAAACAGCATGGCGTTGCTGTTTTTAATTGCTAGGTTGAGCTGCGGATAAAACACCTCTCCATAAAAGTGCTGGTCATTTTGCAGAGACTCTGTTAAACACAGATTTGTGTTAACTGACTCGCATTTAAAAGGGTGACTTTCCAGAAATCAAATAACAGCTCTTTGACTTTGGTGCTTTTCCAACCATGCCGAGCGTTTCAGTTTCGTTTTATGAGACTTTTTTTGTTTTGTTTTGCGGCTGTAGTGACCTTGAGAGTTCAACCGAAGAGAACAGAAGCGAACAGTCGAAAGCATCTCAGCAATATACCTAAAAGAACAAAACGGAAAAAGAAAATGTTACTTCCTGAATATAGTGGCGTAAAAAAAAAGTGATATTGCTGTTTTTACTTATTTGTCACACTTTAGCATTCAGAGAATCAGACAGCTTGAGTAAATAAATATTTTTTCAAATGATGATTCTGGCTATCAATATGAAGCTTATCAAACCAGCCTGTCTCTTTGTGAAAAAGTAATCAACCAATATATTTTTAGACTGTGACCGTTTGCTTCCTCCACTGCCATTGAAAAGCAGCCCCATATAATCAGTACATAAAATAATAAATGCTTAAATAAATAAATGCTTTTGTACCTTGTTTATTTAGAAATGTGCACAAATCATACGAAGTTATTAAAGTATTTTATAGATACTTTTAAACTTTGTCCAAATTCTGTCCTAGGTTTGTACAAGACAAGTCAAAGGAAAAACCACAAAAACACCTAAAGGTCAGAAGTTTGATGAAATATCAAATTCAAATAAAAAATATCAGCATCGGTATCGACAATTCTGGCCATATGTTTACTTATCAGATACAAAACTATGCAGTATCATAGACTTGGGCGATAAACCAAAAATCGACAGACACTTAAATTAATGAAATTAGTGGGGGGTTTAATGTTATTATCCATTTATCGTTATCAAGGTGAACTATTCAGTATATTATGATACTAATTTTAGGCCATACAAGATTTTGAGATCGCACATCTTTAATGTAGGGGTTGCACCAATATAGTCGACTAGTCGATTCTTTTCTCTGCAATGACTTTTTTCTGGGCCAGTCGACTAGTCGCAAGCACGTGACAAAACAGATTTTTCCAGGGAAAGGAAAG
>NW_006800255.1:200931-210945 GCF_000485575.1 Poecilia formosa
GATGTCAATATTTGCTGTGAAAATAGCTGATAAAGCCGCCAAGTTGTTTAGGGTTTTTGCGCTTACGTCACTATGACGTCACCTCTACTAGTCGACATCGACTCAACTATTATCATGATGTAGTCGACCTTAAAAAATACGTAGTCATTCAACCCTTACTTTACTGGGAGGTCTGGCTGTATGATTCCACCTGTTCAGCTGATAAGCCGGTTCACAGTTCCACCAGGTGATTGCTAATTTCTGCTGGTTAGTCTGAAGGATCTGAGGAAACTTGGAAAATTGGAAGGCTGGAAACTGCAGCTCCAAGGAGGAGCTTCTTTGTTGAAGGTGGTTCTCAGTCCCACTAAGCGTTTTGCATAGCTGTATGTTTGCCACGGGAGATTAAAGTTTTTTTCAAAGATGTATGAAAAAAATCAAAGCGACACTCCATATAATCTTATATGGAGGGAATAATCTTAATAACTAGATGTAAAGCTAAACAAAAGTCAAGTTTACATCATACTGCCCCTTTAAAGCCTGCCGTTAAAATCCATCCAAAGTGATTAAATCTCAGTCATCTGCTCTAGTGAGAACAGTGTAAGTATTTCAGCCAGTGATGTAGTTATGTAAAAGCCGATGTAAAGCAGGTGTTTCTTAAGAAAAAAAGTGAGACGGAGGATAGCTACAAGGTGAGCTGCTCACGCACCAAACGTATATTGAAATTAAGCATTGTTGAAGGCTTGTGTTTGTGGTTGAGCAGTCTAACAGCTTTCAGGATGCGGCCCTTAATGGGCTCTGCGCTGCACAGCAGCTTCGTCCTGCCATCCGCTTCTTCACCCTCACTGATTCTTCATTAAACGTCGTCCACACGACGAATTGCGCTGCAATAGGAGATCAACCTCCATCCTGTTTTCGGTATTTGTCATTATCCGCTCTGCTGCTCACCGGCCCGTACTCCTCCCCAATATTTGTCCATTCAAAGAACAGAACCAAAAGAGCTCAGCTGCGTAGAGGCAATTAGGGCCTCGGAGTTGAGAAATTTTCAAAGTTTAACTTTTTCCCTTGGAAAGGTTTGTTTTCAAAGTTTTTTTTTTCTTTGAGAAAACTACATTTGAAAGACCAAAGAGCATCCAGCAGCATGGGAAGAGACACACAGGCTCTAAGAAATTCTCTGCTTAATGTTTTAAGTCACCGAAATGGTGGGGAGAGGGTTGGAGCAGAACAGAAAGCCCAGCAGCGGAGGAGAGGAAACGGCTGGAGCTGGTCATTAATAGTCAACCAGGATATATTGCTGGGGGATTTCAGACCATGGAGGCAGCTTGATAATTCAATCTGTCAAGCACACGCTACAAGCTAGGCCAATTAACTGGAGAGGAGGCAGGCCTGACCCCAACATTCCTCCCTCCCCTTTCCTTTCTCGCTCAATCCTTGCAAAATTCCCTGTCGTGTATAAGAGCAACATCTGCGCTGGTTAAACTTTCACGTCGGAGAGAACAGAAACCTGCGTCGATCCGTGCATGTCGTGTTGTTTCCTTCTGCCGTAACCTCGTCTGCATCCACGGACAGATGGGCCAAACAACCGTTGCTGCTAATGGACGGCTAATTGCAAACACTTGACAGCCAAGAGAGAGAGAGCTTTTTGACAAATGAAACCTGAGTGTTTATTCTATTCTTCTTGTTAATTCATACATTTTTCATTGTTTTCTTTTTTTTTTTTTTTGTTTCTACACCTGTTGTCTCCCACCTCTCACTGCAAGAGGAGCAGAACAGAAGATTAAAGGTCCTCTCATCGCCTCAGCACACAGACCCGTTTCCTTTTTGTCAGATGTTTGGCAGCCTCCCAACGTTTCAAGCCATTTTTTCCAATGTTGTTAATTAAAACGCTTTGAGAAGCCACACAAAATGTTTATACTCCTTGACCTTTTTCCAAGTTTGTATTCAGTCCCTTTAAGTATGAATCCTTGAATAAACTCCAGGCAACCAATTGAAAGCATTGTGCTTTTGGAGGACTCCAATATAGGAGGGAGGCAGGAAGGTTCATGTTGGATTTGTGCTTTTACAAAAAATGAGAAACTTGGGAAGGAAGGTAAAAAGCTACACAAGGACACATTTGAACAGCACCAGAGTTCACTCTCCAGAGTTCGAGTAAAGCAGACAAAACAAGGCATTCTGGGTAAATGCCAAAATAAAGTGCAGTTGTCTTACGTCAAAGGCAGAAGTTTTCTTGTTTCATTTACAACAACTGCTGAAATATAACATTACTCAATTTTTGCTTACATTGTGTGAAGAAGGAAGTTGTACTCAGTGACTTTTTAGAGGTTTTCATGTTGTTTCCTTCAGTGGATTCTGGTGCAGCGCCACCACAGGCGAGGGGGGGAACAGTTTTTTCAAAGGGTTGACTCAGTGCAGTGAGAGTCAAACCTCACTAGCTGACAATGTAACTGAGTGTACTGGACTATCAGATGTGAAAACACCCTGAGATAGTTCAGAATGTGTTAAAATGACCTCGTCAAAGTCTTGGACCTAATTCAACTGAGACATGACTAGAAAACTGCTGTTGACAGTAAAACTCTCCAGGTTTTACAGCTATTTTAAAAGAATAGCTGTCAAAAGATTTTAGTGTGTTTATTGGTGGAGCTGGTACAGAGACTATCAATGCAGCAAACTATGAATTGAATGCAAACTGAATGCATAAATATGCCCCAAATTTCATTTTCTTGTATGTAAAGGTTAAAATCTTCACCATTACAAAAAAACAGTGTTTATTGTTTTATCAAGATAAAATATGTAAAGTTCAAAAGTGTGAGAATTTTTTTCTGAACTAAAAATGACAGACTGAAACGCGTCTAACGAATCTGGTTCGGTCATGACGGACGCATGAAGTGAGGAAGGTCAAGGTGAAGCGTAATATCAAATCGTCATGGTGATCAGCTAACCGTTAGCTTGGCTTGGCTGTTAATTGACAGGCTTTATTTTAGGTGAATCACTTGCAAAAAAAATAAATAATAGCTGAAATTGTTTCACAAATACCAAGAGCTCTCTCCTTTTATTTACTGAAATGTTTTCCGTGTGAGGGGAGGCAGGTGGACTCAAAGCTCCCAATGTTTCATCTGTAATTTTCCTCAAATAACATCCGTCAAATGACAATCATTTCTTCAAAAGACAAAAGAGAGAGACGACGTTCTGAGACCCAGCTCAGGTAACACCTACAGAGAGGCATTTTGCCTATTAAGTGACTGTTAAAAGGCTTTCAGTATCATTAGAATTCTGAATGTTGGCATTCCAATTAGAGGCAATCCTGCTCTGTCAGGCGCTACAGTTTGCTGTTGAACCTCATACAGGTTTGCTCTGCATGTGAGAGTGTGTGTGTGTGTTTGAGTCCTTGTATATTTAATGTTGCTTTCTTTTTTTCTGTCTTTTAGCAGCTGCACAGCCATCCATCACGCTTGCTGCAGGGCGAAAAAAAAAAAAAAAAAAAAAAGCAGGTTGTCTGTGCATATTGCATGGCTGTGAAATCCAGCACATAATAATATCCCGTTTTGAAGACTTGCTTTGATAGTCCTCCACCAAAAGATGAGTCTCCAAAGAATTATTCGGATAAGTGCAAGCAGGCTTCATGGAACTGAACTCTAACTTTCTGTGAAGGGGGTTAGATGTAAAGTCTTGCATCAAAGTGCTTGGGAAGAAGCTTCAGCGCTTCTTCCGACCATTAAAAAAAAAAAATGTATCGAGTTTTGCAGGAACTCTTAGATGAGCTTTCTTCAGAGGAGTCCAGAGAGCAGCAGCAGCAGGTGGGGTGGGCAACAGAGAGAACAGGAACCCGACTGGCTTAGACAAAGAGGGAGGAAAGCAGGAGACTGGAGAGTTATGAGGAAATCTGGATTCACTTTATTAGGAGCTGCTGCCTGAATGAATGTGACTTCTTGAGGTTAGCACAAGGAACTTTTTTACGTTTTACTGTGAATTACACATCCATGTAATTTATTGGAATTTTATTCAATTTTGTGGTGATTTGTTTCATCACATAAAATTGCATAGCATGAGGGAAAATGTTGTTTTAAGATTTTTTTTAACAATACCTGAAAATTTTGCATGAAATTAGATATTTATCCTCTTGCAAATTTTCTGTTTTTGCTTTTTTGTCAGACTTAGATGACATGTATCACTGGATTAAGTTAAATATTTAATTCAATTCAAAAATACTTTTTATTAACCCAAAGATACATTAAATGTTGTTGTTAAATGTTAAATGCTACTCATGCAATCCAAGTATCCTCAAGGAGTCACTAGCTGTGTTTCCATTACAAATGTACACAAATGATGTCAATGTTCTGCTAATGTAAAGAAAAAAAAAACAACACAATTTCATAATTGTAGTGTTTCCATGAAATAAAAAAGGCAATTAAAATTACACTTGAATAAGTTTGTTCACACAATAACAAGCCACCTCATCACCTTGCAATCACTTCCTGTTGTCTTCTTGGCGGTTTGCGTCAGTAGTAACATCCTGTTGCTGACCATGTGACTCAGGTGATGTGAAAAAATAATTTCCATTGCAGTTTTGCTAAATAAACCAATTTCAATACAGCCAGTAAATTACTGTTCTTTCATTAAACAAGTTTATTTTCAAAATGTTAAATTTCACAATCATATGATGAATGGAAATGTTCTGGATGCTGATACTGTGAGCAGGAAAGGTTTTTAGTAGCAGTCAATATTGCAATGAGTCTGGTGTGTCCTCTGACAGAAGACTATGGCTGACATTCTGACATATCAATATCCATGCAGCAGAGACAGTATCATGTCCTGGAAAACACAACCAGTTGTTGGGAAGAACGGCTAATCTGGTATGAAAAAAGCTGATCGATGCATCCCTAATTATGATTTCAGTTATAAAGACATGAAAGCTATTCACACCAACCAAGTACACCATGGCAACAGCAACTCCCATCAACTCTCTGTGATAACTAGCAATGAGCCAAAGAGTTTTTTTAAAGCATATGTGGTCTGTTTTATGGTCATGCCACACCTGACAGCACATGTTATTTTTCTAAAATTCTGTTAGTTTTATGCCATAATGTGACACACAGCTTTTACAAAGTTCTGTCTTGTCAGAGTACACAGTACTTTCCTAAATGTCTTGGGGTTCATGAAGCTGTTTGGCAAACATGCTCATTCTTATTCTTACTACTGAAACATGACCTTTGACCTTACTGTAACTGAAGTATTCCTTAAATTTCCAAACGTAGCCAGGCTGTTAATGTTTTTAACCTGAGCCTCGGAGCGTTGATGCTGTTTGCTCACAGTGAGCCTGGAGACAGAAGTGCTACTATTGTTTGATCATTAAAGTTTTATGACATGTTTGCCTTTGCTCCGACTTACAAATCTTGTGAGTGTCAATTAGCGGCAGCAGTTCCAGAAGCCCTGCCAGCTAGAAAACAAACCTTTGTCTATTTCTTTTCGCTCTGACTTCAGACGGAGGAGGATTAAAGCAACTCGTAGAAGACAAAGGAGGGAACGCATGTTGAATTTGCATGGCAAACACTCCTGACATTTCTGATTTGTTTATCATGCTGCAATGCTGTCAACTGCTCTTTGACAACTTTGCAAGAACTGCATTTAGACCCCGTTTAAATGCAGGGGTCTAAATGCATCTAATGTACAAGAGAGGTGACAAATGTTTGATGTCAAAAAGGTGATCAAAAGCGTTCCATTTGGCTTTTGTTAAGAAAATAAATTTAAAATATGCTAGTTTTAAAACTTAACATGTCTTGATTAAAATAGCCTAATTATAGTTTTCAGATTAATAACTTATTCTGCCCTATTGACCTTTATTTTACCTGTAGTTACAGCAGATTGTTTGCTAAGATCTTTTTGAACTGCCCTTTGTCTGTGTGGGAAACGATCAGGAGAAGTTCCAGTTTTACACTGATATGTGAAAAGCCGTAAAACAGCAGGAGTCCAGGCCAGTAGAGGAGAAGCTCTGCTTCCAGTTTGTTTAGATAAAGGGGACAAATGGCTTTTGATCTTGGAAACAAATTGCAGGGAGTTTCTAACATTAGAGAGGGTCAGAGACAGCTCCTGGTTGGATGAGCAAAGATAAGCCTTATTTGAATAAATTAAAAGACAAGAATACGCCTTTACTATAAAACTTTCTACACAGGAGTAACAAATTAGATTTGCTCTTGCAAATCTCCAAAGACATCTTTGCTTTTCTTTCTTTCTTCTTCTTTTCCATTTGTCTCAGGTAAACGAATGTATGTCTCCGTTGTTCTGCAGTTTCTGTTCTAATTTCATACGTTGTCTTCTATTGGATTAAACTCTGTAATTCTGTGACGTCAACACTTGTTGTTTTCTGTGTGGTTTCACTTCGGCTCGCCGGGAGAACCTGGGATCCGCAAGAGGAAGATAGAGCCAGAGATTTCCTAAAATTATTAAAACCTATAATCTTCTTCATCAACACTTTCTTTTAACACCCAGCTAAAATTAGATATAAAGTTACATAAGCGATACATGGAGATACAAGATGGTGTCCGAGCCTCTGCTCACTTTTTTTCTTTTTCTCTAAATATAGCTGTTTCTATTAACCATAAAAATGCACAATTTGACATTTTGAAAATAAATTTGCTTAATAGTAACACACCTATTTTATTTTACTTTTGCATTATTATTATTATTATTAGAATTATTATATTTCATGATTGATTTATTTTTGCAAAACTGAAATGGAAACATTTTCTTTGCATCACGAGGAACATGAACAACAATCAGATGTTGCAACTGGCACAAACCACGAAAAAGAATATGGCAGGAAATAGCTGGAAGATCATGGCACAGCATGTTTTTTAAGACTTATTCATGTGTCATTTTACTGTGTTTTTTAATTTAATGGCAATATCACAACTGCAAAATTGTGTTTTTTCGATATTAGCAGAATACTGCGCACATTTGTAAAGGAAACACAGCTTATGTCCATCAAGAAAAAGGAATTGTGAAAAAGTTTGTGTTCATCTCCAAAACTAGATTCTGATGATTCTGAAACACAGTAATCCTTATAGTAATTCTTTGGTCTCCTCGTGTTAGGATACTTCAACTTTTCATTGAAACTGAAAACTTCTGTTGCTAAAGAAGGTAAAAGTCTTGAGCGCTTCTTAGGGATTTGGTCAATTCCATATTCCATCTAGGGCCTCAGCGATGTCTAACCCCTCATGGTGTACTTCACCCAGAACAGATTTGCACTCTGTTGGACCACTTTCCCTCCACTACATACTTCAAAAACAAGCACAACTTTTACAGATAGATGTGCCATGGGATCCTCACTTTCAGCCATTGTCTCTGCATGGAAGTGGAAAGCAGACTACTGAACTCCAGCAGAGGAACAAAACTTGGCCACTGTGGACACCAGGGTCAAAATCCAAGACTTTACTGAACACATCAACTCAGCAGACAACAACATCAGGGGGAGAATGCCAGAAATAATAAGCTCAAGTAACAATTAACAAGTATCAGAGAAACTATTTTAAACATGAAAAACCAACACTGAACAAAGGAGATGATCTCAGATTTCATCTTTCTACCACCTACTCTGCAGTTCTGACTCATCTCTCCAGGCAGTTTTTCTGCAATTCCCACTTTGGGACATGTGACCAAAACAACTCACATGGCATAGTTAGGGATATGTTAGGATCATCAAGCAACAACAACCCAAACATGGAGCATTGAGGGTGGGGCCAGACTCTCACACAACCCATTAGTGACTTTATCGGTCCTGTCAGTGTGACTGTTCTGTGTACAACTTATAAGCCTATTACTTCCAGAAAAGGAAGAAGTGATGAAAGGCAAATTAAGAGAAGTCCACTGGTGAAAAGCACTTGAGGTTTCTTGCTAAAGCGAAATCTGTCTTCCAGCATCTGTCAGCACATGACTTTACTATACTATGAAAACAAGTTTGCCCCTTTATAAACTTCTTGTAGTTCTGCTTTTTTTTGCTACTACAAGTGACTCCAAAATGTGTGTTTGGTTTTGTTAATTTTAAGTCATTTTTGAGATATTTTACCCTGCTCTTGTTGGAATGCTTGCTTCCCTTTCCTATTGGCAATAAATTGTATTTGTGGTTTGCAGCTACTGCTTCCATCAAAAGCTCTTTGCCATTGGTAGAGAAGGTGTGGCAAGAATTTTAACCAATGTACTTATCTCTGCTGTTCAACTCGCAAATGCAGTTTCCCTTAAAAATGTGTCACCTTTATAAGAGAGATATGTCAATGTTTCAATGTTATCAGAATTATTGCTACAGAAAACTAAGAAATGTAACCAAACAAGTCTGACATTCTTGTAGAACATGAATGCAATGTTGGTGGTTTAGCTTTTGCTTCTGTAGGCCTGGTTGAGTCAAATTTAACTAGTAAATAGATAATGAATTAAAACCTAGTGGGGGAAACACACTGAGCTGTCAGTCATGTTCTTGAGGCTAATGGCAAATTTAATGGGTTACATTGTATTACTCTGAGTCTGGCAAAAACCTTTGAGACTATTAAAGTCTAAAATGTCTATAATCCCAATGTTCAGATCCTTGAAAAAACTGTCTTGAAAAAAAGGCAGCCACATCCATTCAAGCTTAGCAACAATCGCTATTATTCTTCTACACAGCTGTTGAAAGCTGGTCTATTGTACAGCAATGAGATATCACTTTAATTTAAAAGAAAGGAAGCAAAGAAGACAGTGTGGGCTCTGATGTTTTCTCTTGGCGTCCATTGTGTCTTGGGAGCTAATAAAAATGAGACTGCTGTGCAGTAACAGCCTCAACAGAGGAACAGTGTCCCCACCACATACACACACTCACACACACAACATTTTATTTTTTTTATTGGCTCAATAAGGGAGGACTAAGAGCATGGTGGAGGATGTTTTCTGTCTGTGAGTGCTGGAGCCAAAAATCAAACATGGACACATTGGCTTTAGTTTCTCTGGAGGACTTTGCAGAACCAAACAGAACTATGATATAATTACCAACTGCCACATGAGATACAAGTGTGCGTACACTTGTATGTGTGTGTGTCATTGTGGATAAGGTTTTTGTTTCTGTTTTTTTGGGGGTTTTTTGGTTGTGCAGTAGCTAGCTGTTGAAGTAAAATGGCTAAAAGTATAACCTCAACGGGAGTTCCATTGGTTTGGAATGCCGCTATTGGGAAGCATTCGTCTGCGTCAGATCATGAAGGTGGATCCAGAAAAAATCCAAGACCCATAACATCTGAAGGACGGAATAAACAGATTGCCCTGAGAAACAGCCCTGAAGAGAAACTCTAGCTATCTCCCGTATGACAGCTCTCAGGGAAGCTGTAGGTAACAAATCGAACAAGGAACTTGAAGCCCCCAAAACATTTAAACGGGAGGAAGGAACGGTTTCACAATGGTTCTCGCCTTATCTCCCTTCAAACACCTGCCATGTTGGCTGCTACTTATCCTCTGATTACAGCTGTAGCCATTTTGCTGTAATTCGATGAAAAAAAAAAATCCTGGATTAAATAAATATTGTAAGACGCAGACTGAGAGTCAGAGGGGGTGGAGAGAGAGAGCATGTAGTGAAATATTCAAGAGAAATATGCTTTGGGAACATGGTGTTCTGAGATTGGAATAAATAAGTAGACAAGTTGCAGGGAGAAGAAGAAGAAAAGCAAAAGTCAAAAGAAGGTTTGATGTGGCGTCTAGTTGGGAGTTTGGACTTTTTCTGTTGAACTGTTTCACGGCAAACTTTCAAACAAGGTCGTATAAACTCGCACGGTGCGAAGTTCATGAACAGTTTCAGTGCATTTTACAGTAAATCTGTTACACTCAGGTCCAACCAGTATGAGACTTTGCTACAGTCAGACTACTTCGAAATGAATGCCCCCATGTTGCCTTACAACACATTGTAGCACACACAATTTTATCATGACGTCAGAGTTCTAATAAAAATGTTGCCATCTCAGACACAGCATAAATTCACGTGCGGGTGTGTATGTGTGCGTACGTTAGTGTGTATATATATATATATATATA
>NW_006800255.1:211202-246018 GCF_000485575.1 Poecilia formosa
TAGGCTCTATCCACATGGATAGAGCCAGAGAAAAGGTTTATGATTAAAAAGTTTGAGGGAAGATTTTCTGTGGTTTATTAATGTGACAGCCACAGGAAGAATCCCGCAAAACTCAACTTACAGGGTAGCACATAAGTTCCAATTTGATGATGAGGCCAGTGTGGTTCCATCAGCATCATCACAATTTGTCAATATCTTCATGCAAATCTGTATAAGAAGTAGTACAGAAATCCAACAGAGAACCATTTGCTTTACACACAGACACTCGTTAATTTTCAAGACGAATCTGACCAGCAGGGGGCTCTCTAGCTGGAGGATGAAAAGTCTTAATTAGTTTGAAGATATGGAAACCTCTTTTTTTTTTTTTTGCAACACAGTAGAGCTTGGATGTTTTCTGGCACTTACACGAATCTGAGCCGTACGCTATCTTCTCAAGTGTTAGTCGATGACATTTCTTATTTCTTTAAAGGGAATCCTAGACAAGCACTAAAAAATATTCCACGCATTAAGGACATTACCCAAACAATTATAGATACACTAAACAAATTATTATTTGTCATCCTTTAAGGTCATATGTACTAAAACATGTAATCTTAAATAGCAAATTGAGGTAGTGTAAGATTGTTTTTTATTTTTAATAGGAATTCAATCAAATCTTTTTCTGTGTTAATTCAGCGATGTTTTTCTTATCAGTATTAAAGCAAGACATGGAGATAGAGAGAGATCTGTGATATTTGATTGTGATAGCTTTAATACAGGGGATATGACACTTTGATAATGAAACACAGTGCAAAGTGACTGTGAAAGTAACACAAATTAAATCAGGCATTTCATTTTTAATCTTCTGGCGCCCGTCAGATCGGCAGCAAATTACAACGTCTAAGTTTCTCTGCTCTTGCCCATCAGTCAGTCAGTGTTGCTTCATCCTTTTTGCTCCTGTTATCTAACCCCCTGTCACTCATTATTTCATCCCCCCTCTACAGAACCTTTCAGTCAGTACGACGTAACACACTACCAGCAGTACTGAGCTGCCTCTGCACCAGGTAGAGGGTGATGTGATGAAAGGCCAAGCAAACAGATAGCAATGCTGCCCTCTGCTGGTCATATAAATGAGTACTAACATTTTTACAATGAGTCTTTTTAAGAAATGGAAGAACCTAAAAAAGTTTTTTTTTTTAATGTGAAAATTGAAAATATTGTCAATTTCTATATTTTTGTCCCAGCTGTAATTTAATGGGAAGATTTATGAAAACTAGGCAGGAAGATTAAAAAAAAATACAAAAAAACGGACAAATCCGTTTTGTTTCTACAGTGATATAACAAGTTGGTAAATTCACCCTCTGCTTGCTTATTGTCTGTGTTGTATTCACAATCGTTTCCTGCCACAGCCTGAGGCAAGATGCTGTTTCAAGTCAAACCTCTTATCAAGTTGACTGACAGGAGTCAGAACGGGCACTTGACCAGGGGAGAGGGAATAGGGAAGAACAGGCTTTGCAGCGGGCTCCCTCAAGGCAAAATAAAGCAGTTTCAGTGCCAATTTTTACTTGTCCAAACCTCTATTTTCAAGACTGTAGCGCTTCACCATTTGTAACTGTCTTCAAAAGCAATCACACATAATGGAATAAAAATAGTCTACATATCTTTACTAAAGAGTTCCGATCTGAGATATGCATAAACAAGCACAATGTGTTTTTGTTTTACTTTGATGATTGCCAAGTACGGAATGACTTAAAGTGTCTAAAACAGGGGTCACCAACTCCAGTCCTCGAGAGCTACCATCCTGTAACTTTTAGATGCATCTCTGCTCAAACACACCTGGATCAAATAAACTGCTCGTTTCCAGCCTATTGCAGAGAGGAATGAATGCTGGTGAGGGAATTCAGACATTTTGGAGTAGAGGTGAATCTAAAAGTTGCAGGATGGTAGCCATGGAGGACTGGAGTTGGTGACCCCTGGTCTAAAAGTTTGATTGTTTGATTGCTGTCTCTGAGTGTGCAGCAGACAGGACTTCAACCATTAAAGCAATACAACCAAAAGCCGTATTTTGACGAGTCAATGTTAAATACATATAGACCTGATTTTATGTCTATATCAGAGGTTCCCAAACTGTGGGGCGTGCCCCCTAGGGGGGGGCACAGTGCCATTGCAGGGGGGGCGCGGGATGGATGAATGAAAAAAAAACAAAAAAACAACGAATGCTGTGTGTGCTGGGGGAGGGGGTGGACTATAACAGGAAGTCTGTAAGAGTCTCTCACACACATCGTTTCAATCAGAAGACCAAAGTCTAACTCTCCCCATTGTAATTCACGGGAGGGGAAGGGGGGGCAGAAAGTGTTTGGAAACCACTGGGGGGACCCAGGAGAAAAAGTCTGGGAACCACTGGTCTAAATCAACAAAAACTGCCTGGTCTGAAGGTCTAACCTTAGACTTCAAATGAAGTCATTTATAAGGATCTAAAAATATTTGCAGTGAATTAATCAAAATGCCAAACATTAAACTCAAATTCAACCGAATTCATTTTAATACTATATAAAACATATGGTTTTACTGTTCTGGCGGACATTTTAATCTTGTGTCGTTGAAAATCTGAGTAACAAAACAGGTTGTGCTCTAACAAGATGGTTACTGTGGATGTCCTAAAGTAGCTGTTGTTTAGCACACATTTTGAACTTAACCTTCTGTTAGTAATGTCTAAAAAGCTTTCAGAAACCTCAATTTTTGAGTTTTTTTCATTAGAGGTAATCAAACTGTAGCTTGCTAGCTACCTGCTACCTAGCTACCTGCTACTTAGTTAAATTGCTAAATAGATAGCCAGATAGAGTCTTTGATTTCATTTCCATTTGGGATGAATAAACTATCAAGCAATTGCTGGGAGTTGAATTTAGAAAAATGGAAGCTCAAACATTAGACTACGAGTCAAGCTGCTAATGATTACATAATTAGCTATTCACAGCTAATCATTAGCTAATCAGTGGTTGGAAAAGTGGTGGGGAGCTTCAACATTCAAGCATCCAAGTGTTTTTTATACATCTCAAGCTTTTTAAAAATTGTTTTTAATATTCTTTGTAAAAAATAAAAACTTTTTGCATGTGGGTGGTTGGTGGAAATGGAAACAAAATCTGTTTTGCTAAATATTTGGGCTAGCCTTGAGAGGGCTTCTGTTTTTTGTACATACAAATCTATCCAGATGTATGTGTGTACTCAAGAATCCAATCACATTGCCTTTGTACAGTGTACAATTGAGTGCACCTGAGGGAATGGCAGACTCCTCCCTTTAGACTCTCTCATCTACATATGCACATAGATGTAAATATGATCTGTCTCAGATGTGAGAAGAAGAGAGAGGTGCAAAGGCTGGTAAAGAGGGGAGAAGTGGGAAAACTGAACTGAAAACGTGTCATGTTTTAGATGCAAAGTCAGACTCTATTACATATTTTAAAATTATACACCATGTACACAGTTTACACACAACTTTGTTGTCATTAATTGCATGTGTTTATTGATCCAAATACTTTATAATATGGAAAACTGTACAACACATAAGTGATTAAGATGTAAAGATTAACAAGATACAAATGTATATCTCAGCAGACATACAATTTTTTCACCAATACAAATAAACCTTTTTAAGTGTCTTAGATGCTGTTTGTAATCAAAAAACCTATTCACTACACATATTTAGGATTGTGCTGAACTGCTTTGATAAATTCAAGACCCACTTGTTTTAGCCGCTTTTTGACGTGTGGCATTAGAAAGAGTTGATGTAAACAGCAAAATTTGAAATAACTTCCACAATTTTTCAAAAAGATATTTATGTTAGCTTGACATGTTTTTTGCTTTTCCGAGTAAGAATTAGGACGCCGAAGCAGAGCTGGAAACACATTTGCTGAATAAGTTCTGACCTAGTGAACATTTACCTCACGTGACTGATTGGCTGTTTCCGCTATCGACGTGCATTTCTGTACGACTCTGGATTGCATGTAACATCGCCAATACTGGCCGATGTGATAACAACTACACCTGCCAAATAGTAACCTTCTATAAATTATATATATATATATATATATATATATATATATTATTTTTTACTTTTATTTTTTCTAACATGTGTTGTCATGTGCAACATCTGTGTGAACATCTGGCAATATCCGATTCGTTCCAATCTAGAAGATGGAAACACCCAATTTGAGTTTTTTTTTACCTTTTTGAAAAAAAGTTAACTCAAAATTTGCTGTCATTTTCTGTTCCTTTCAATTCATCCAACACTTGATTTTAGATTTTAGGATGTAGAACTTGTGCCTCAAAAATAAATGGTGAAACGAAGAAGAAAAAACATATTTTGTAAGACCTTGTTTCCTGTCTCCTACCGACAAAGTTTATTTGTTTGTTAACAATCTAGGCATTAATTTTACAACTGAATAGATTCTTAATCACACATTACTTGTCTGTCCCAGCAAGTGGCTCATCGTGCAAACCCCACATTTTCTTTTGTTTGCTAAATTGTCTAGAAGTCCTGTGGATAATAACATGGACCATTGCTCTGGTCACAATGAGGAAACACATCCTTGTTCAGAATCTCATAACCTGATGGTGGCAACTCACTATTGATCTCTTTCATAACCCACCCTGCACGCCTCTCCTTCCCTCTCCCCCTCCTTCCCTCGGTGTCTTGACCCACTGCGCTCTTCGTCACCCACAAACTGGGCCCACCTCACCTGTGCCCTTAAAGAGTAATTACTCCCTCTTTTATTTTCTCCTGCGTAGCTCCATATCGGGCTGCTCATCTCTGACAGCGCTGCAGCTCAAATTAAATTCCATCATCTGATAATGAAAGTCATTAGGTCCTGTTGGAGCCTTATGGAAAGCCAAACAAAGCCTAGCAGAGTCCATGTAATAACCCCAGGAAGGGACAACCGCTTAACAGAGAGAGAGAGACAGATGGACAGGTTTCCTGGATGCATGGCCCCATTTACTAATTCATGGTATCTATAGACACGTTGCAGCGTGACATCACACACGCAAGATCCCGCCCCCATCTCCACGCTGGAGGACATAAAGCTGTTCCGCGACATTGACTACCATTGGTTTTTGCTGCCAACGTAATGCAGTAAATCTTAAATGCACGCATGATCTCAAAAAGAAAAAGGGATGCAATACTTTGCTGTTAATTGTTGACAATATGACAACTAGATAATGACATTAAAAAAAAAGTTTTAATTAAAATAAAAATAGTGAGGAAGAGGGAAGTAGGTCAGTTATGCTAGATTGACTATGACAACATTAACATAGCATGCATTAGCGTAGAATTCGGTGTGAGATTTGGTTCAGTAAAAAGGAAAAAGGCGGCCACCCACATGTGGACTGACAGATTATCAGTAAAACAGGTGAATAAATTAGCTAATTTATCAGTTCATTAGCTACCTATCATAGCTAATTAGGTATGGTAAGCTAATCATAAATTAATAATGGCAAAAATAAACACCAATCCTGAAAATATAATACCATAATGTACTGAGTGTTCTGTTCTTTGTGTGGGAAATGTTTGCATGTTATTTGGTGTTGAAACCTCATACATTAGTAGCACTGTTGTCAGTTGCTACGCCAACAGTTCTGTGCATAGTGTAGCTGATAGAGGGTGAGGAAAAAAAAATACAAGCGGTTTTAAGTTGTTCTTCAGTGGTTTTTCTGTGTTATTTTCCCCTTTGCTGTGAGGCACTGCACTGAATTAATAATTACATCTCCTGGTTTCATTTAGTTAACCAGATTGTTTTACTGCGGTAGCGCAGCTATCGATGGTGAGTAAAAGAAGTTTTTTTGCCCTCCAGCACTGCGCAAATGAGTAAAATTTCCTAATGTAACAATAATGTGTAACCTGTATTTATTCAAAGAAATGAGAAGGATTGCACATTTAAGGTAAAGTTCATTACAACACAGCCATGGCTTCTTCAAGACAGGCGCTTTGCTTTGGTTTAGTCAGTGAATGCTGGAAAAACTATCTACAGAAATAAAATACAAAAGCTTTAGATAAGTTCTAAGTAACATGCTTTATCGAAAAGTTACCTCACGGCCGCCTGCCGCTTCAGAGGTCCTAAGCAAATATTCTTACAGTCTTGTGCACTCTAAATTAACATATAATTACAACATCATAGATTACAAATTGAATATGTCAACACAATAATTACAAAACACTTTTACAGCTAGTGGACTCGACTCAGTTTCAGTCTTTTGCACATGCACAAAGCCGCTTATGTTCACACACAATTCTCACAATAATGGCATTGCAACAAAAAATAGTCTGACAAACTAAATGCATCTTATGCAAAAGCTAAAAGCATATTTTCAAACATGAACCGAAGCAAATTAAAATCAAAATATTTCGACTGCTAGAAACAAATATTTCTTCAATGCATAAATCATTTTACTGACACTTACAGGAGAAAAGTTTGGCCTTCAAGGAGATTGCTGTGCAGCCTTTGATGTGTTGCCACACTTTACCCCTTCCTGTGGTTGAACAGAGTTCATTCTTAAACCAGCACCTGGCAGCATGATCGATAGCAACCCCAGTGTTCAAGCTAAATTGAATGAGCTTTTAAATGAGGTGGCATTTAGATTTTCCAACTCTATTACAAACATATGCAGGTGATGTGACCTTTGTCACACATCTGAGCCCTGGTGGGAGGCTTGTATGGTAATTAGCCACAGTTTTTATGCTAAGAGTAATAAATGTGCAGATTGTTTTTTTTTTTTTTTGCTCAATAAACAACCTGAACATGATGTCTCAGATCTTCAAGGAATTGTTGATCTTTAGACTGCATAAAATGAAACTAATGTGAGTATGGCTCTTATTTGCAAGACTTGTAATTTTATAGACCCATAATTTTTGTAAGCAGACATTGCTAGAACCAATCACATTAATACAAAAGACAATCCTACTCACCCATGTTTTAGATATAGTGCTGAAAAAAGTATTTGCCTCCTTATATATGTTTTTTAATCACACAATACAGTGATGATCCTGAGTAAATACAAGAATTGTGACTTCTTTAGTCATAGGAGCATGCAATATACATGTCCTTAAAGTCTTAAAACTAAAACTTCTTAAATTTATAAAATGAAATATAACTTTTCTTTAAAAACAAGTCTTAAATTGTTTTGTGACGTAACTATTTAATCTCACTTTTGTAGTTTTTTTTCTGTCAGGCAAAAGTTTGAGTTGTGTGTAGACAACTTGAGTGCGTTCTGAGGCACCTCTGTGATACCATTGCTGGCTAGCGACCTAGCCTTTTTCCGTCTATGATGGGTCTAAACACAAAGGGAGCAACGAATGTGCTGAACCCAAAAATAAATGTGCTTAATTGAAACACAGCAATTAAAAAAAAAAAAAAAATAAGAGAAAAAACTCTAGTTTTCCAATTAAAAGGGTAATGTGGTTTTTTGGATGTATAGAAACTAGTGTGTGTGACGATCTGTGTTTTTGTGTATTTATTTCTTGGTTTTTTCTGTGTCCTTGTTGAGTCTCTGTGATGTCCTGTCCTCCCTGTTGATTGTTCCCAGGTGTGTCTCGTTCCCTTGATTACCCCATATGTATTTAAGTTCACCTGTTGTCTCGGTCTCTTGTCGGATCCTTCTCATACGTCGTTTGTCTGCCTGCCATCACAGTTGAACTGTAAAGTCCTGTGTTGGTTTAGCTCACTTATTCAGTCCTCAGCTTGTCAGTTGCTACCGGTAATTAGCTGTGTGCTAACTCTCTGCAGTGCCGCCTGTGCTGGACTGTGCTTGAGCTCTCTTTATTAAATCATCATCTGAGTCTGAGCGTTCGTTCTCACTGCCACAAACCACAATTCATGACAGTGTGTTTCACAAAACTGCAATGAAAACATTTCTTTTGATCATACGAGTCACATCATCAACAACTGAATGTTACTAATGACAGAAAAGACAAACAGAAGTGGTAGGAGGATGATGGCATATTTTTTTATGAACAAACTTATGCACGTCTTATTTTTGATTGTGTTCCTTATTTAACAGACACACTGCAATTCCAAATTTTGTTTTATGACATTAGCTGAATATTGATCAAGATTAGCACACATTTGTAACAGAAACACAGCTATTGAGTCTGTTTCTCATCTCTTCCTGAATTGCTTTAGAGCGGGCCATGACATTCTGCTTTGTGAGATCTGAGTAAAGGAAAGAGCGCTCGCATTGAGATGGTAAAAGCCTCATGCTGGTAAGAATTTCATGCCTCTAAGACTTATGAATACACATTGACAGTATTTTTTTTTAATAAACTGTTCTTATTTTGATTAGACAAGCTGTGACCTTCATTTTCATGTCTTCATTCATGTGATCTGTTGGTATAAAAATCATTTTTCATTATTAGATGAATAAAATCATTCACAATGTGAACACCTTTGAAATCCTGAAAAATTATTATGAATCTTTAATTGAACTGTTGGTCATGTCTGTCAACAAGATTATTTTGTGCTAAAGAGACAAAGCACTCAGCAGCCTCCTGCTGATGCTCCTCTGTGACGATGTTGCAAAGAAAGCTGTAACTTGATGGACAAATAAAATGGTCGTTTTTCAAAACTGCGGAATTAGTCATTGCAGAAAGGTGGAGCTATGCTCTGGAGAGGAGAGGAATGAAAGTCGGTAAATATTTGAATGGTATGAGCCTGCTATACATCTGCATGAGCCTGCAGATGTATAGCACTTTATCAAGTCAGAGAGGAGAGGATAAAAGCAACAGTATGGACATGTAAGTGCATACAGCCAATTTTATATATGTATATAAAGAAAAGAAAAAAAGTTCTGATGGCAGAAAAGTAGAGTAGTCGACTACTCTACCTGAAAGGTGTTTCATGTGATGGATCAACACAAAGTAGTATAATTATGAAATGGAAGAAAATTTTAAGTTTTGAAAAGTTTTTTTTTGTTTTTCACAAATAAAAATCAGAAACTAGAGGAAGAGCAAGTGGAGTTCATATTGTTCCCATACATCCTTTTGCAATACAACAAAAAGTTTGGTTTTGCCTCACCAGACGTTCTTCCGGTGAGCTGGGCTGGTAAAAACCAGCCTCTGGTTCTACGCTTTGCTTCGTACAGTCTGATGGTCTGAAGTCTTGGCTATGAAGAAACAATTATTTCCTGGAGGGGGGGACTGTGCTGCAGGTTTGTCATGAGGTATGTCATGTGACAGTTTGACACTATGAAGCTTTCCGGAAATTTCCTCTCCACTGTTGCCACATAGATGCTTGGTGTGAGGGATTGCTGTAAAGTCAACGACAGGGCAACAAACGTGAACGTCCCTGAGAAGTGCATACTGCAACTCAATGACTCAGTGCAATCTGCTGTGTTTCCTTAGATGGAAAACGTTTAAACGAATTTGAACAGTAAACTGGATTTAATGCACTTTTTGATAACTGGGATCAATTGGTACGTGTGTGATTGTATTGATATAACTTTTTTTAGTAAAGTGCCTCGAGACATTTGTTGTAAATAAACACTATATAAATAAACTGAATTGACCTGAAATTGAATAGGATGTAACAAAATGTGGTTCTGAACAGTTTTTCAAACCAGTTTCTGTTTCGTTTCATTTTTACGTGGAAAATTTGAAATATTGTCAGTACTTCAATTAAAACATTTGTTTCATTCCGTTCAGATAAACACATCTTATGGAAAAACAGAGAAAATGGCTATGTTTCCTGGTTATTTGAGTGTGTGCATGTGTGTGTGGCAGAAAAAGGCGGGGGGTCCCTCTATTACAACACTCAAACCATCAGCTTCATTAGCCAAACAATTACACATTCATGAATTTGCTGTTAAAATGGCATTTGCTGAGCCGAGTGTGCCAGCCCCTGTCAACCTTAAGTGCTGGGTAAAATACTTTTAATTGGTCTCAGTCTTTTCGCCTGGTCGATTATGGGGGCTGGCTTTTCACAGAGCACAGTTGAAACACGGGGGCTAAAAGCCTCCAAAATGGCAGCAGCGGAGCGGAGGAGATGCTCTGAAAAGAAAGGTCACGGTAATCACCATAAAGGGCAGCATGTAAAGTAATTAAAGTGAGAATAATTGGCTGCTAGTTGTTTATGTGCCTCTTTCTGTGTGTATTTGTAGCAAAGACAGCAAGAGCATACACACTGTGGATGCCGACACCGAAAGGACAGATGGTAAGACGTGAAGGCTCTTGGTGACATTCAGGTGAACATAAACTCGCAGCTGTGTTTCCATTTCAATTCAATTCAATTCAATTCAATTCCACTTGCATCTCATTCATAATCCCTCTGACATTTGTAACTACGACGATAACAAAATGTCCCAACACTTATGACATAGGGGTGTGACAATGTGATGCTGTTGAGACGTGACTTTTGGAGACTATTTTTGACTATCTCATACAGTGTATAATGTCAACATATAAATTACATTTATGCTCAATCAGTTCTATATAGTTCCTGTGTGCCTTACTGAAAATTCTTAAAAAGTATGTTTTTTGCATTCTCATAAGTAGAAAATTACTTAATTTTTTCTTTGTCTTTGATTTGTCATATAACATTTTTTCACTTATAATTTTTAGGTAACACTTTATTTGAAGGGGGTTGAATAAGACTGTCATGACACTTTCATAAACATGACATAACACCTGTCATGAACATCAATAAGCCTTCAGGAATAGTTATGACTGCTGTCATAAAGCGTCATTCGGTAAATTATGACACTTTTAATACAAAGTTGACATTATTCAAAATATCTTTGACAACTTGACATTAACCAAGAAATCATTACTGTTTAAACTTTACCTTTAATAACATAAAGTTACCTAATTTTTAAAGTGCAATCAATAATACTTTTATAACAAATTTATATCAGTAATTATTTTTTGGTTAATGTCAAGTTGTCATAACAAAGACATTTTGAATAATGTCAACTTTGTATTAAAAGTGTCATAATTTACCGAATGACGCTTTATGACAACTATGAACTATGAATAAGTTCATAGTTGTAAATATTCATGAAGGCTTATTCATGTTCATGACAGTGTCATGTCAGTCTTATTCACCCCCCTTCAAATAAAGTGTTACCATGTTTTATATATATGGGGCACAAATGAAACCCAAAGTTTAACTATAGCTGAATCCAGTGGTGTGTGCTTCCCCTTATCTGCTAATAACAGAACTATATTTTCAGCATTGTGCTTTAGTGTTTTGTGCTAAGTTTAAAAATGTTTAATGCACTTAGCATTCCTCTGAGTTCTGTTTCTATTTTTCATAAATCATAAAGCATTTATATCTAAGCCTTTTCTGGTTTCTTTAGGTGATGTTGACTTTATAGTAATGCAAGACATCTTCTAATCTGCCACTGCAGCACTAGATGAGGATCTTGATGCTTTTGGTCGTAGGTGTGTAGCTCAGGCCTGCAGGACAAATCTGTCCTACAAGCTCATTTCAAAAGTCTACTAGAGCTGACTTGCTGGTACTGAGTAATTAAACAATCAGTATGCTAACTAGTGAATGACATTATGACCTATTCAATATTTTAAAAATTCTACTTCAGGCAAGAGATGATAAATGAATGATGCTGTATGATTCTGTTGCTGTAAACTTAGTCATAAGGCTGTGAACCAAATATATTAATAATTTTAGTTGTTTTTAACAGCTGCCAAAGGGACGGTCAATAAAAATGAGCTTATTTTAGCTGTCTATGCACATTTACATTATATTATTTTGATTAATGTCCACTGTCCCTGAGCAAATAAATACATTAAATAAATACATTTTAATTTGCTAAAGGTGAACTGGAGCAATACTGACAAAAACGTGGCAACATAAAACTGATGTGTAATTACCATGAGAAACGTTTTACATAAACTGCTGAAGCTAGCATCTGATAGTTTCCTTTGGCGGCTACACTGAAGGCAACATTTAAGCTAATCTTGAGTTAGAAAAAGAAAACAGCTATAATGACTTACCCTGTCAAACATAGATTTTTTTTTTCTACCATGCATAATACCTGTAAAAAAAGACAAATAGAGACAAATGTTAAAAACCCTGTCTACAGTCTACAGTGTGGGTCAAATTTATTCAAGCAGATTTAGAGGTGAGAATAATTTTAGACGTAAATGTAAAGAGCGATCATACTTGGACTGAATTATTCTACATCAATTTCAGCTGGGTTTGTTTTTTAACATCACATGTTGGGATGTGTGAAATATTTATCTCTAAAAATGCAAAAGGAGATCCTTAGATTTCTCAAGAGATAAAATTTAATCTTGGCTCAAGACTTTCTGCGTTGTCAGACCCGTGCTACCACAACATCGATCTTGATGACCAACGTCTTAGACGTAACAGGACTAACATTATGAAATGCGAATAAGAGATACGCTAATAGTTGGGGGAGGTTGAGAAGGCTGGGGAATGAGGTGGATTGATCGAAATCTAGGTGGCATTTAGTCAATATCTAACAACGGAACACGCAAAAACTAAATGCCATAGGAGCAGAGGGCTGGATTTAATTGATGCATACTTCTCCTCTGCTGTACTTTGAGAGCCTAATTAGTTTAAGTTGTCTGGAAAGGTATAGCTAGCTGAAATCAATGTTCAACAGTAAAGAAGGGCAAGCAGAGGAATTACAAACCCGTTTTTCTTTTTTCTTTTCACTAAGTAATTTCGAATGTAAAAATGACAGGTCTGGTTTTCTCTTTGAGGAGGCAGCAGAGGCTGTTTAACTTTTGTTCTGCCCTATTGTTTCTTATCTGCCTGGCTGATGGACAAAACATAATCAGCTATGTGTTTTTTCACATGCATGGGCTTTCAATAAAACATGTATAAGAATAAATAAGGAATGTTTAATTGCAGCCTACATAGATGGAAGCACTCTCACCGATATTGCTGGAGTGATTCACATCTGTTTTCACAATGGGTGGCACTTACTGATAATGTCTATAATCAGCCTATTTAATGCTTTCAGCTGAGTGGCAGATATGAAGCAGATGGTGAATCTGCAGGCGTAGCCTAAACACAACATGCTCCACATTATTGAGATCAGCAGTAAGTTGAAGGCCACGATACTTCAGCACTTTCTGTAAAGGCTGGGGAACACGACAGCTAACCCAAGCTTCGCATTTTGATGAATCGTTCTTTGCAGGTGCAGAGGACCAACCGAGCATGGAAAAGACTTTGGTCGCATCCACCCACATGAATGCTGAGAAAAATACTCAACGCCTCTGAACTTTAACCTCTCAGTGTAAACAGAAGAGAAAGATTCATTTTTTTTCTATAAGTTGGAGATTTTTTGTTGTCCCAGAATAAAGAAAATCTCTTCCCTCATAAGATCTGCTAAGGTAAACCGATTTTAACAATTCTGCACTTGGTAAGAAACATTTGCTATCTCCTGTAGAACAACCAAAAGGTTTTATGAACTACTGTAATCAGTTGTTTCTCATTTGTTCTCTAAATGATTTATATGGTGGGATGGGTTGTTGTGTCTGAGATCTTTTGTCCTACTTCAGACATGCTCTGTAAGTAATTTCTTGACCGTTCAAGTTTGATAGTAATTAGAATTGAAATACTTACCCAGGATTAATCATGATTAATTGTAATTAACTACAATTAATCATGATTAATGGAAATAATCATCTTCTAATTCAGTAATTGTTAATTGGAGTATGCAGACTTAAAAAATGTCAATTTGCTGAAAGAACAACACACAGAGCAGTGTGTTCTGTTTGTTGCACAAAAACTGTGCAAAAATATACATTTTGCACAGAAGATAAATAAAAAAAACACCTGTAGACACCTGCGCAGATTTAGCTTCACCTGGTTCAAATTCTGTAAAAATATAAATCTCCTATTTATTTTCTAACCAGTTATGAATAGGTTATTGCAAAAATTAGTCAATGAATCTGCAAATGATCAAGCATTCGCTAAAGGAATAGTAAGTTATTGCATTTTAGGCAACAAAATATTTATTTCCCTATTTATAAAGGAATTTAATTACATTATGTGCATCTTTTAGTGTATTTCTAATATTGTATATAAATAAATGCTTAAGTGGTTGAATGAAAAATCTGAAGAATGTACCAATTTCTTTTTTTTTTTCTCGATTAATCTTCCAAAACAACAAAAAATATATATAAAATAATCAATGAGAAGAAAATAATCTTTGGTTGCAGCCGTACTAATTAGTCATGGTAAAACTGAAGTTTTTTTTAAAGAAGCATTAATCACAGTTAACTTTATGAATTAAGAAGGGTGGCCTGGGGGAATTACTTTCTCACACGGGGTTGGGAAACAACTTTTGTACTTACATTATTATAATCTGAAGCCAAAAAAGTGAAAACAAAGAAAATCTGTGAAGGGTAAATAATTCCAATACCCAGCACTGTATTCATACAATCAGACATTATGAATACCTAAACTGAGACCCCTGTTGCTTGTTAATTTTATTTTTTGTATTAGCATCTTAACACAGAACATAATGTCCTGCAGGCCATACTTATTGTATGCATAGATGTAATAGTACGAGAGGGCTATTAAAGCATATCTGCATATCTAATCAGTGTAAATACCAGTGAGTGTGGTGTACACCCTAATGGGGTTGAAATCACTTCTCCTCGCAGCCATCAGGTCTGAAGATATGATCTTCAGAGCAACCGGCAACCCGTCATTGAAAATGTCCTTTGAAATGACAAGCTGTCATTTACAATGCATCAGAGATAGCCTGGCGGAGGTAATCCCATTCAGCTTTTAGTCCAGCGCTAGTCAAGCTTGTAAAAACCAAGGAAAAAAATCTAATTAACATTCGCAGTGACCCGAAAATAAACATTTATTTTCCCATCTTCTGCACACAGTGAAAGATTTCTGACACTGTCCTTTGATAGCCTGCAATTTCCATTTTCTTTTGGGTTTTGCTTCCCCTTGTAATTTATGCATCAAAGTCATGCATAATTAATTTTGAATTTACCACTGTATAGGTTTTAAGACACCAAAACAATTTCTGTGGTAATAAGAGGTGTAGGTGGGGGCCTTGCTCAGTTCTACATTTCGTCCTCCCTTTGGATTGAAACAAAGAACAAAACATTTGCAAGGTTTCATCTGGAGAACAGTGAAACCTAAAAACACAGTAACTGTAATTTTTAAATGAAGAGGTGCAAATTAAAAAAGAAAATTTGTAACACTGGATCTATTTTAATATTTATCACAAGTATACTCTGTAATTGGATAGAGATAAGTCTTTGAAGTGGAGTTGTACAAAAAGGCTTTAGTAAGCAGATGCAAGTCCTCATAGTTGGTCTCGAAGGCTGAAGCTAATGGCTAGTCCGTGAGCGGCTGAGTCCAAAGCTGACTTTAAGCGTTGTCTTGAAACAACTCTTATTCTCAAAAACATCATGGAAGTTTATGTGAATGCTACGTTATGAACCTTTAAACAAGTGGTCCTGCACCATGGGTTTTTTGGCTAGCACAAGTCTTTAGCTTGTGCTAGCTGTTTGTTCCTTTTGTCATCTTGAAAATTAAACATTAACTCATCTTTTTGGGGACTGCACTTTTGGTAAAATATTTTTGCTGTGACCATAACATCTTCTTTAACAGAAAATGTAATGTACTTGTTACACTGAATGTTAAACTTGTTTTTTTTGTGTGTGTATGTGTCTTTAATATTAGAATATCTGGGAAAGAATTATCCTGTTTATTTGATTTGTGAGTTTTTATTTTCTCATGAATTCTTTTGTATTTGTTTCCATCTCACCTTGGACATTTTACTCTTTGTGGTACCACTTCAGGTTTTAGGCTGTATTTATTTAGCTAGCACTTAAGTCTGAAGCTTATTGCTAGCTACATAAGCTAGCACAAGCTAGCTAAATAAAATGCAAAAGTCTTTGGAAACTTCCTTTGTGATGAGTAAAAAGTCCAGTGAAGAGACAGAAGTTGAGCCTACAACTCCCAAGAAAAAGAATGCTACATTTAACAGACAGTACAAGAAGTTAAAATACAGATTTATTATCAGTTGGGATTTCCATGCACCAAACTTGATCTGCTTAATTGGAGGAAACCGAACTCATAATGCACCAATGAACCTTTAAAGCTGGCCTCAGTGGTATCGAAGGTGGGTTTTTTCATTAACTTATTTTTTTCTTGTGGTAAATCTTATTTTAAAGCCATGTTTAAATGTTACCATAGCAACCAGAGAGCTTTGGAAGGCAGGGAGGACATTACTCATGAGCTGTGTCCGAATTCAGGGTCTGCATCCTTCGAAGGACGGATTTGTAGGCCGATTACGTCATAGCGTGGCGACAAGGCCTGTCCAAATTCAAAGACTCCTTCAAATGCATCCTTCAAATGCGTCCTTCTTTTCCCCAGATTTGAAGGATGGGTCCGGTGTATCCTTCACGGCCCACGATATCCCATAATTCATTGCGGGTTCCAACTGGGCGTTCAGGCAGAGCGTCAATGGCGGTGAATAGCGACAAATTATTGAACTTTATTACACTTTAAATGACACAACGTGATTTGGTGCAACGTTTTTAGGCGAGAATGTAAGTATGTAAATCTCAAATATCTGCTCGGTTCATCAGTACATCATCTAATTACAATATTTTCTCCTCTCTGCTTCGCGCTGTCACCGTTGCTTGGCAACATGAGTTACACTGAGGTGGGGGCGGGGACAGTTGGTGAAAGCTAGACCTGTCCGAATCCACAGATATTTTTCTTCCGGTCTCAGTTTATTCCCGGCCTTCGAAGGACCCGTCCTACTTAGACCGGTCCTTCGAAGGATGCAGACCCTGAATTCGGACACAGCCATGGTGTGGTCTTTTCACCATTTTACAAGGATTCTGCAAATAAAGTTGCGTGTACACACTTAGTATTGTATTTTTAAAAAATAGCAGTTTTTATGCCAATTGTACCACTTTATTTTGATGTATATTCACCAAGACAAGGTGTTTCCCAAATTGAGTCTGTCCTTTTAGCAACATTAGCCGTCAGCCAGCTGAAACCCTAGTAGTGATGTTCTTGAAATAGTACAATTCTGTCTTATTTAACCTCAAATCTCAGTTGTTGATTTTGAAAGCCACTCTCCTGGTGTGTTTATGTTCAGTTATCTGCTGGAAGCTTGAATCAGCTGACAGGTGAGATGAATGAGATCAATAACTTTCATTTGTAGCATCTGCAGAGGGCTGGATGAGTCGGCAGGTGAACATGAAGACAGCTTTTAAACAGGCCCATGTGGGCTGTTTGAGAGGGATATAAACATTTTAACTAGTCTTGTCGGCTCGAATGTTTTCAAGTTTGCAGAAAAATAATACAGATGAACTTATAAAGAAGGTCCACCTAGTTTGTGAACCTTTACTTGCAAATAAGCCAAGAGTTGCACAGAAATGGGGTTAGGAGATGGTGCGTCACAGTCAATCGTCCTCTAAGAAACGTATGCTGAGAACATTGAAAATGTTTCTGGCAAAAGTCTGACATGAAAGTTAAAAAGCAGAATCATTCTAAAGAAGTCACATAATATTTTTAGTTTTTAACCCAAACTTTATAGCTTCTAACTTTTTTCCAGCAGAAAGGTTTTAAATGTTTGTCTGAACAACTACAAACATATAATTAACAGAACTTATATTCACCTGTCTTGTAAAATCAGATTAAGATGTCTTATGATTACAGAAATGAATATAATGAAACTTAACCCATATTTATGTCTGTTGTTGTTGACACTAAAAATCATTGATATGTTACCGTTGACTTTCCATTTAGAACATGTTGCAGAATGGAATAGGATATTTACGACAATTGCCACAAAAACACACTTTATTCAAATTCAAAGTGCCCCTTAAAAGAAAATGTTTGGATTAAAAATCAGAGTACAGCCAAACTCTCTTCTATCCTTTTCTGTTTCATATAATCTGACTCAAAACAGGTTTCAGGAGGAAAATAGCTTTGCGGTTAATATTCCTAGCAGGGCAGAAAAAAAAATATTCCTGATGAGAAAAACTGTGAAAATAAATTGGAACTTCAATTAGAGCAGTCATGTGTCAACATTAGCAATTAACATGGCATTGTTGCCTATAGCACTAATGGAATGGGAGATTGATTTGGCTTATTAACAGCTTAAGTTCTCCATCCTGCGTCACTCAACACTCTTCTTGCACATCCTCAAGTTACTTGGCTGGTTCTATCACATTAAAGTCTAAATGTTATTTCTTTAGATTTTAATAGAACATTATAATTATCTTTAGAGGCTTTTGTTTGTTTGTGTCTCTAATCTGAGCATTTCAATTAACTTCAAAAAGTCTAAAGATCTCACTTTAAAGGTTTGACATTTTTCTCAACAGTTCAAGTTCAAAACGGTTTGAATGAGGAATTACTTTTACATTGTTTTCTCTAAAAGTCTTCCGATATGGTATACATAGAAGTGTTATGGTGAATGTGGTTTAAATGGTTTTGAAAAATTTAAATAATACAAAACTTAAATCATAATGAGAATAATTAAAGTATCATGAGAATAAAGTCGTACGGATGTAGTCATAGTGAGAAATAAAATCTTTACGAAAATAACGTTGAAATAATAGAATAAAGTCATATGAAAATAAAGTCATAATACAAAAATAAAGTCATATTACGAGAATAAAGTTACACGAAAATACAGTCAAAATGATATGAGAATTTAGTTTATGAGTTTATTTGATAACACTTTATTTGAATGGGTGTGCATAAGACTAACATAACACTGTCATAAACATGACATAACACCTGTCATGAACATGAACGAGTCCTTATGAATGTCTATGACTGTTGTCATGAAGTGTCCTTCGGTAAATGGCAATTTAATGCAAAGTTGGCATTTTTAATGGACTTTCAATGCAACTTTTAGAGCAACTTTGCATTAAGTGTCATTATTTACTGAATGACACTTCATGACAACTGTCAAACATTCATAAAGACTCGTTCATGTTTATGACAGGTGTTATGTCATGTTTATAACAGTGTCATGTCAGTCTTATTCACACCCCGTCAAATAAAGTGTTACTGTTTATTCAAGCATTATTTCAACTTTATTTTCTTTTTTTTTTTTCTTCTTATGTGTCATGAAGTGCGTTGTTGGTGGTGAGGTAGAACGCAGGCAGACCCAGGATGTAGATGAAAAGATGACTTTAATGATGAGAATTTAGCTCTGAACAGTCCAAGGAACAGGCAGCACGGCAGAGCGGACAGCAAGGCTCAGCACCGGGAGCAAGTGAACTAAAGAACTGACATACGAGAGCTACACCGACACAGGACTTCCCAGTACTACTGTACCGACTGACAGACAAACAACCGTGACATACGACAAGGACCCAACAACAGACAAAGACAACAGGTGGCCTTAAATACACAGAGGGTAATCAACGAGACGAGACACACCTGGGAAACAATCAGGGAGCAGACAAGATGACACAGAGACTCACAGGAAATCAGAACTAAGGATAAACAGACAGCTAAAGAAAACACACAGGCAAAAACCCCAATCCCAACATTATGATCCTAGTACTCCATCGGACAAAACAGAAGCCACAAACAATTAAATGTGACATAAATTTTAATGACATTAAATGTGTAAATATGCAACTGGGAACATGTCTGCTTCTGGCTTTGAGGCCAGAGTTTGCAAAAGAGACAAAAAGATGAGTAAGAAAACTAGGAAATAACATTTAAACAGGAAGTATTGGTTGGATTGGCAGAGAGAAAAGGGGTGAGTACATTCCAGATTTAAACTTAAAGTGATTTTATTTTTATTAACATTCCACAAGAGTCCTGAGCTAAATCTTAAAGAGAATCCATGGAGGGGGCTAAACATTAGGGTGATGAAGAGGAGGACTTCCAGCCTCAAAGACTATGGCTTCTTAAAAAAAACCCACAAATGATCTAAAATACCAGTGGGAAAACGCAAAAAGATGGTCAGCAATTCCAAGAAGCGTTTGACTGCTGTACATCCAGTAAAGGTCTTTCCATTTATTATTGAGAAGGGCAGAAAAAAACAGAAAAAAAAAGAGATTGTAAATAATTTATGCAGGCAGAGTAGAAAATAAAAACATTTTCACTGCTGTTCAAATAGCTTTCAAAGATGAATAGGAATTGGCTTAAATCGCCATTGGCATGTGGAATGCTTTACAGGAGCCGGAGACCGGAAATCAGCGACAATAATCTGATCCTTGTATGTCTAAAAATGAAAACCTGAAAACTACATCCAGAGAAAGTACTCCTCGATTATTGATTTCTCCTGGTTTTAGCAATCCAGCACAGAGAAGTCTGTTTACACTTCATGAAATATTTAACAGAACAGGTTAAAAAAAGCAATTAAGCCACAGACATAGCAAAACTCCAGATTGAGATGATTAACAGCTTTCAAAAATGTGCTTCTGTTGCTTTATTGTGCTCGGTATTTACAGCTCCTGGAGTTTTTATGAGATAAGGAAGATAAAAGATGGAAATGTGTATAGAGGAATAGAATGCATATCATTTTAAATCACACAATACTTTAAACAAAATGCTGATGGTGAGCTTCGCATTCCTGTTAGTAACGGCAGAAGGAGGGAGAACGAGGTTCAATCATCCCTGAGCGTTCTATCACTTTCCGTTTCCCGTTAATACCAGCATTTCCGCTGTTGGCGACCAGCGCATTGCAAATGGAAATGACGTCAGCGCGGTGCGTTTAGCTGTGCACACACGCTGCGGGAGGCATTAGTGGTTGGGTGCTTCGCTCAAGCAGCAGGACATCCGTAGTTTGTTTTGTCAAAATTGTGTGGTGGGTCATCTTGTTTAGGAGGTTTTATCTGTTTTGCGCTGGTTTTATGGGCTGAGTTGGAGAGGAAACCAAGTACAAGGAAGAATCTATTTTAAAAAAAAAGTGGAGAGACTACAAAGTGACTGAGAGGAAAATGGTTAAATTAGGAGAATAAGAACATGAAAGTTAGAACTGGGAATCATGTTAGAATATAATTAAAAAAATAACATTGTTATGGAGAAACTTTACAGACAAGCACACACACAGGTGTTTAGATGTTATTCCCAACTGTACGTTGGGTTGCAGTTACCAATAATCTAATATAACCAATCATCTTGTATTTACTGTGTACCTTCAAATGATGTTATAACTGTTATTGTAAATATATTTATTAGGGATGTGCGATATGGCATAATTCACATCTTGTTATCTATTGTGATGAGCGGCAGTTATAGAATATGTCATGATATGTTTTTGGTATAAAACTCTTTTCATTTCAATAGAAATGAAAAAAAGCACACACTATCCTAATATATACTAGTGCTGTCAGTCAGATTAGTCACACCAGTGCTGTGATCAATCGTGATTATCAACCATGCTTAATTTTTTAAGCATGAAATGTAAAAAATGCACTTTTTCCTAAAAATGTTTGTCCTTTATTGTCTCAAACTAAACATCTCAGTTTTCCAGGTTTTTATTTTCAGTACAGTTTAACCTGTCATTCACAAAAGGACCCAAATTTGGGTCCTCTCGTGACAGGTTAACCCAGGGGTGTCAAACTCCAGTCCTCAAGGGCCGCTGTCCTGCAACTTTTAGATGTGCCTCTGCTGCACCACACCTGAAAAGAATAATTAGGTCATTAGCAAGGCTCAGGAGAACCGATCTACACAGGGAGGAGGTAATTAAGCCATTTAATTCCACTGTTTTTTACCTGTGGCACATCTAAACACTGCAGGACAGCGGCCCTTGAGGACTGGAGTTTGTGAATGACAACCTGTGAATGACAGGTTAAAGTCATTTTGCATTTGAAAGTCATTTTGTTTCAAACATAATTTAGAAATGTTAACTCTAAACCGGTTGTGCTTCGGTGGAAGGATAATTCATTGCCACCAGTGAGCTGCATGCTAGCTTGGTTTTATCTAAACCCCCATCGATGAGTTTTTTAAAGCTTTTCCACTAAGCTCACCAGTCTGATCCTGTTTGCTCATCTTTTCACTCACGTTTGCAACAGCATTGCTGACCACAGTACAAGACCGAGCCCCTGTGAATGAGGTAACCCTCCAAGGGAAAGAGGCTTTTATTTCAAAATAGGTAACGCAATTAATCTGCATAATGCAATATTAATGCATTACCTGTTTTAGATTAGTTGTATATGTTAACGCGTTAAGATTGGCCGCCCTGGCTTAAGAAGTAAAGTAAACAAAGCAACAGCACCTTCTCTTTTAGCGAGCTCTTCCTTTGTGTTCTCATGCTGTTTCCTGTTGCTTTGTTTTAGTGACGTCATCAACAAGCATTACTATGGTTAGTCAGTAGAACTCAGATCTTTACTGTAAGCCAAATGTCTATCATTTCTACTGTGTACCGTAAACAGCAAGATTACTAGCATATGTTGTGCTTCCTTCTTCTCTCTCTTTTTCCACAGGATTAGAGGCAGACTACGATGGTGTCCACCTGTGCTCTCTGCTTCTTTCTCTTCTCCTCTCCTCTCCTTTTAAACCTTTGCCTTACCTTTTTCCCTTTCTTTTCTCCTTTATTGTTCTGTCTAAGGATCCACTGCATAAGCCCAAAGAAATTACTAATCAAGTGGAACATCATGGTGAAAGCTGTCATGCTTGCTGGTCAAAGTAAATCTCACCTTGACACTCAGACAACAATTCTGAGTGCCACGATGACGGACACTGCACATCAAAAAAAGAAAACCAAATAAATAAAGGAAGAGTAAAAACTGTACATTGTTGCTAAATATAATCTCTTTTTCTGTACATACAAAACATAATACTAACAACAAAAGCTGATTTTCCAGCAGCAGATTCCGCACTAATTGGAACAAGACTGGATAAAGGGTGGAGTGAAGAAAAATGTACACACAAGTCTCATAATTAGGAGCTGAAAAAAAAGCTTCAAATGTCGGTTCCACTAGCTTAGGCTTCTCCTTCCACCACGTCATGCAGTCTGGCTTTCTAATTCTCCAAAGACCCCCAGGAGCATTTTCTGCTATGCTACCACTATCCTTCCAACAAATTGCTTATGCTAATGTGCCGGGGATGATATAGTCTCTGCAATTAAGCAATTAATTTGTCTGAAATTTACTGCTGTTTGCAAACGCCGTCATTTTCATGCCTTCTTGACCAAGTTCAGCACAGAATGAAAATAACTATTCAAAAAACAAAAACATTTTTTTTTTTTGGAGGTGGGGAGGAGAGGAGTGCTGCATAACCACTGAGTCCTTTGGGAATTTATTCTCACAGATGTTTAACTTGATTTAGCTAAATAGCATTACCATAGCTAATACATTACACAGAGAAAAAGAAAATTAGATTTTCATCTCAAAACACTCAGCAACAATTTCCTAAACTCCTTTTTTAATTATCTTGCCCATAATAGTATGGTTAGGATTGTATACACCATTTTGTTAAAGTAGTTTTGTTACTAAATCTTTGTCGCATTTTTCACAAAGTTCAATGAGTTCTCTTTTGTGTTTTATGTGATAGACCAACACAGAATAGCCATTTATACAGAAATCAATGCATAAGTTTTTAAAAAAAATATTTCTAGAGTTTTTCCTTGAAGATCTATCCAGGACCCTGTCAGGCGACGGGGCCTGGATAATACCCGTGTTAAATGGACGGCGGAGTCCGGCGACGACAGGCGACGACAGGCGACGACAGGCGACGACAGGCGCTTACATTCCGTAACAAAAGTATGTTTTTATCTTTTTATCTCTTTCTCTTTCTTACTGTTTATTCAATGTCACATGCTGTTCTTTTTTTTTTTCTTCAATTATGTAAAGCACCTGAAATGTGCTATACAAATAAAATTTGATTGATTGATTGATTGATTGATTGATTGATTGATTGATTGATTGATTGATTGATTGATTGATTGATTGATTGAAGATTGCAGGGCAATCCTTAAAAAATGCTCAAAGAAAGCCAGTTGTCTTTTTACTTGCATCCTTAAAGTGACATGACACAAAAATATATTGGTGGAGCAGGACAAGAGCTTGCTGCCTCATCGCACAAGTTTCACAGAAAATAAACTGAGAGGGAGCGACATCGTCTCAAGTGTGTCAAACCCGTTACTCAAAATGAGGTTTTGGATCAGACAAGAGAGTTCTCTAACTCAGCAAAAAGAGCCTTGTGATAGCCTAGCATAGACGGAGTACTACCCTTTCAAGATCACAATAAGATAAACAGGGTTTGATTTCATAAATACACCTGAAGTAATAAAAGCTAAAACTGGACTACCGCACTGACCCAGATATGAAATTTTAAGACATCAGACAAACTAAACCCATGGGGAAGAAAAAACTTGACAAAACACCTCAGATGTGTTTGCACAGCTCAAAACATAAACCCACACATTATTACAGTATTATGTGTTTTCCATTGACAGAGTATCATTTTAGAGTGCAATCAAGTAATTATGTTACTTTCAGTTGTTCTAAAAATGCTGCATATCAAATATGACTTAAAAGAAATTTGCTCCTCTATTAACCCTGTAACGTTTTCACCAGCATTTAACTGAGAAGTAGCTCCTATGATGAGTTCAGCAGTTCCACCAGGCGTTTGCTAATTGGTGCTGGCTAGTCTGAAGGAGCTGAGTGGGGGAATGGCTTGAAGAGGGCTGCTCTGTCGAGCAGAATAAGTTCTGAGCTTCTGCTCGGCGGTCCACTCAGGCGTTTGCCCAGCTGTTATGATTTTCAGGCACCGTTAGTTCATTTTAAATTTTTAAACAAGTCGTCACATTTAACTGAAAAGAATATTTTAACCCATTTTACAACAAGCCAATTTGTGTTGCTGTCTGTGTTGCAAATCATTTGTAAACTCAATCATATCCTTGTTTATTCAGCTCTAATCATACCAGAGTGCTGATTGGTACCGCTCTGTTTTTCTTGTTTTTAACGTGTTTGAACGCGTCACTGACCACCTACAGGGACGCTTTGAATGATTACATCTCCAGCCAGACGGCCTGCGCAGCATTTCCACCTTCATCTGTGTTTTCTACTTAAAAACCTTGAACAAAAGTGGACGCGGGCCGGGCATGTCGAGTTTAAAGCGAAATTACATTTATTTATGTCTTTTTTGAAAAAGTCAAGGCTTGTTATTACGGCAACAAAACGTCGGTGCAACATGTGAAATAACCAGACGCGGAGGGAAAGAGACAGGGTTGAAGATGAAAGGGCGGCTGATGGCGAGGGGATGAGAGAAAGAGACGGAGGGAGACAGCGACTGCTGCTCATCATAATATGATTTAGACTGAGGAAGGGGATGGAAAATTACAGAGGCTTCTAAGTGCACTTTTTGATGCTGAAAGAGCAGGTAAGGCTCTTTGAAACCGACCCATCAGTGTTTTTTTTTTTTTTTTTTTTTTTTTTGTCATGGCATAGTGCTGGGACATACAGGCATGGGTAAATAACACCTGCAGCACTCAGTCAACGTGACCCAACATACAAACTCTCCTCACCATCAGACAGGTGTAGTCTGGGTGAGTGTGTGTGTGGGCATGTGTGCTTGTTAATGTGTGAACTACTTTCTTGCTGCAGCACTAAAAGTTAACTGAAACAACAAATTGCTCCTTTTTCTGGTTTTGGTTTCTGTCTGCCCTCTTTTGGCCTTTCTGGGCTACAGTTTAGCTTTGCTGCCAGGTTCACTGCTATTTTTGAGCAACATTTTCTGTTTTAGGCCATATTATTTCACCTGTTTTGTTTTTTTTTTGTTTGTTTTTTTTTAAAGAAAAAAAGTGATAGTTTTGTGTTTTTTTGTTGTTTTTCTTTGAAGAAAAAACCCCACAAAACTATAATTTGCTTTAAGGGCTTGATCTCAGTCTCTGATCCTCATCTCAGTATGTTGTGTATTTTTGACCATTCGACACCTGTTGAAGACTGGCTTTGAAAAATATGCCACAGATACGAAAATAATGTTGACAAAAGCAGGAAGATGAGGCCAAACAAGCTGTGAACATGGCAGCATACCGTCAATATGGCAAAGAGGGCAGTTAGCAGCTATTTGAAATAAATAATATATTTTCAAACTATTTTAACCCAGGTAAACTTAGAACAAATTTGGCAAACTTCTCAAACAGTTATCACAATGAATAGCTATAAGTTTTATTTTCTAAAACTCACAATGTAGAGTTCAAAATTAAAAAAATGTCAGAGCTCTTTGTGTTAAAGAAATGTAGTAAGTAGATTGAATGAGGATGCAATGTTTGACAAGCTGATTCAATGTGTTGATGGTCCCAGTTTCACCTTGACTCTGAAACAAAATCTTTCCTCTTTTCTTTTCCAGTGTGACTGTTAGAATCATCTCTGAAGGGGGTTAAACGGCAGGGCCGGGGAACTTACTCAGAGCTGACTCTTAGTCAGCCACCATCATGACCGCAGCTGTTTAAAGTGTCAAGAGACTACTTGGTACTATGAAATCTTTAAGAGCAGTGCCTGTTTTGTGGCAACCCTTATACCCCAGTGGAAGGTAAAGCTTTAAATTGGATAGTCTAACACAAGCTAACAAGGTTCAATCGCTTCTTTGGTTTTGGACAAAGACGTGCAGAAATTTGCTTTATGGCTGCAATTAACTGGGCAATGGACTGTTCTGATGGACACTGTTGTAGAAGAGATTTTTGACCTCAGGGAATTTTATCCTGGTTTAATAATGGTTGAAGAAGAAGAAAATTTATTTTGTTTGAGACATTGCTAATATCCTGTTTTTGGTCCCTTCTATATAGGGGCGACAGGGGGCCCTCCCACAAAAAATAGTTTTATTTTTCCGTATTTATTTTACCTTGTCAATTAATCTTATAGTGTTTTTAAAATAGTTTTATCAGTAAAAATTAAATGTTACCCCCACCCAGAACAAAAATCACACATTTATATTTTCACTTGAACCCCCTGTATCTGCCTGAAATGGTTAGTTCCTGCTTAGCGCATTTGACGTGTTCAGCAGCAGTTAGTAGAAGAAAAGAGCGACTGTGGCAGTTACTGTGCTGCCTAGAAAAATAATAAAATCAGGTTTTCAAAAAGAGAGAGAGAAAAAAGACAACAGCGTCAATCTATAACCCAATTTTTCTTCAAGAGAGGTGAGTAGACTGTGAGATTATCAACCATTTAGCATAGTTAGCTTAGCTACAGACTGCTTGCCTTCTTTTCACTAGCATTTAATGAATGACGGAAAGAATTTAACGTCATATTCATATATTTAACATGTCCCTGTTCCTCTTACCACACTTAACAGACGAGTCAGTCAGCAATAGCTCTAAACCCGATACCAGCATAATTCCTCCCCCCTGTCCCAGTGTAAAAGGTGAACAACACTTTGTTCAGTGACAATCTAGTTAGCACCATTCCAGGGATTTTCACTGTCTCTTTACTCTCTTTACAATTACACAACAATAACTATGTATTTATTACTCACAGAAACTCAAACAATCTGTATAAAATCTTCCATTAGTCTCTCTAGAAGTGAGTGAATGATGTTGATTGACAGCACTAAGACCGTCCTCTTGGTACTGATTGGTTGTTTTTGATCAGAACGGTGCATTTCTTTAGCCAGCAGTAGCAGCTCAGGGAGGAGGTGGAGGAGGTTGATTGTTTTCACAGATTATCTGTCTCATAGCAGACTGTCATGACATGGTGACAGCTTTAACAAATATGAAAAAACATATTTTTTGTTAAAGTTTTATACTGCAGCTTGAACAAAATGCAGCAAGCATTTTTTTTTAGAAGTCTGGATTGCTTCATGTATATTTTGCACATTGCCTGTGATTGTTGCTGGTGGGGAGAGACATTTCAATAAGCTAACACTAATAATTAAAAAAAAAAATTAAGCAAACTATTTGCATGCAGTATTGTGGACTGTTTCATGTAAAATTCACTAGCAGTGAATATTGTGCTAGTATCAGATTTGAACCAAAGAAAGCAAGGCAGTTGCAAGCCTTTAAAATTGTGGCACTTTTGATGGGCCAGTTAGACTCAAGAAACTGTAACAGCAGCTGCGAAAGGGGGCCCCATTTTAATTTCTTGTCATGGGACCCAAGATTCCTGGCAGCGCCCCTGCTTCTATGTATCCCTCTTTTCTTTCTCTTTCAGTCATTTGTCACCTCAGTTTTTCTCTCTTCTATTCTCCTTCCTGATGGATCTATCTCCACCTCTGCATCCCAAGCCTCCTTTCTTCTCCCATGCAGACAGACAGACGGACAAATGGCCGGACGACTAGCAGAGACAGAGAAAAGGTAGATTTGCAGCTCCTCCTCTGCACTGATATGATATCGAGCGCCCGCCCACTCCTGTCATCGCAGCACACCCAAATAAATTGCCTCAACGCTCAGCCACTTCAGTCATCTGAATAGCTCTCCCTTTTTCCCTCTCTGTTTTTTTATTTCACTTAAGCTCTCCTCTCTCCCTCAGTAAATTTGTCTAGAGTTTCATTTTTCTTCCCACCTCTGGCATATAAGCAACAGTGGCGTGACGTTAACAATCAATTTAACAATATATATTGAACGCAGTTCCCAGTAGAAATTTGTAATCAAGAAGTGCATCGATCTGGTGTATTATTCCGTAGTTTGTTGTGAATGTTGGAACAAAGTCACATAATACCACTTGATTACTGACAGATACACCCCAGCTATAGTTGCAGAAACAGACTCTGAACTAATACCTTGTATTGAGTTTCTCCAGAGAGTTTCTTAGTGGATTGCTTTTTTGCTTTGACAAGATGAGAAGGCGTTATGCCTCCCTTTGCTTTTCAAAGTTAGTCTGGAATACCTCAACATAATTAAGAATTGACCAAGAGAGAGAGCTTTTAAGGAACAGTGTATTGAGAGCATATTAATAAAAAATTGACAAAAAAATCAACTTGGGGTGTTGGTGAACTTTAGCCAAAATGAAGTTAAGCTAAAAAGTTTTAATTTGGGTGACTTTGTATTTGTTCCATTTACTAGCTGCCTTGCAAATATCTGAGATCAGGCCATAGGGTTTTCCAGGAGAGAAACTTTGACATCCCTTTCTACATCGACACTCTAGCTAATTCTGAGAGATCTCAAGGTGCATTCAGGCCAGAATCTGTGCCTGCAGCAAGTTCTGAGTCTGCCCTTCCGTCTCTTCCAGGTGGACACGACATGAAAACCTCAGAAGACGGGCAGGTAGGAGACTTGCTAATGAAAAGCAAAAGCCACCTCAAGTGACACTCTGATGCAGAGGAAATGGCTGAGCCATATCTTAACAACTCTAGGGTCAGAGCCATGGCTGGTCAGGAAGTGATGAACTTGATATTCTGGTCTCTTTTTTCACCATGACAGACCAGATTAGACAGCCCCACATTACTCCAGAGTATGATCAAAGCCAGTCCATTGAGCCGTGTCTTTTCTTACAATCATTCATAAACAAGACAATTGAACTCCTTCACTTGTAGCAGAGACTAACGCACTGGAGAGAGCAATCCACCTTTTCATAGCTGAGGACCAAGGCCTCAGACTTAGATGGGATGAAGCAAACTACTCCAGCAAATACAAAAGATTATAGAGTGAAAGTGTGAACAGAAAAACAACTGCAAAAAGCAAAGATCAGACCCTCATGTTCCTGAACCACAGACCCTCCTTTTCATGACCTCGACAGGCCCGGCAGCATGGGCAGGCATTGGGGGGCATTGCCTGCCCACAGAGTCAGCCGTGCCCCCCCTGGACTGGAAGACGTTTGTTGATTTTATCTTAGAATGGCCAACAGTCTGTTATTCCTATATCAATTTGATACAATAGGAGCTTCCACACTTCCCATATCTGTGCCCTCTGTCATTTTTTTCAGCAGTTAAAACTATTTAATCCGTTGTTAACACGTCGTAACCTGTTTTTCCAAGCCACCTTCAAACGCAACATGAACGCTGAGACACTGCTGGGTTTACACCTGTGTGGCAGCGACGGAGACCTGCTGCTGCTGTGCAGAGCTACGTATGTGTGTTAGAATCATGGCAGCAAACCAGTAAAACGCAAAGAACTTTGTACAGTTTTCCCCCCAAACTAACCGACTGAGTTCAGTAAAGCTGTTGGATGCAGGTAATGTTGGCTAAGATGACTAGCTAATACCAATACAGCACGTCAAGCTTGTTAAGAAGTAGCCTTTAGGCCACTGATGTTGTTGTCTATGTTCAGCTACGTAGATTAATTTTGCCCCCCTAATAAGTCAATGCCCCTCCTGTTAAACTCGTCTGTAGCCGGGACTGGACCTCGACTTGATATCTTCTTGATGAACACCACTAAGAGGACTCTAGACAACACTAGTGAACTCCTCAGAGGTTTTTGTGTAATTTCCTTCAAAGGTTCTTGGTGCAGCACCACCACAGGCAAGGGGTAAAAAGGTTTATCAAAGGGTTTGACTTGTTTTACACAATTCTTTCCACAGTTAGTGAGTGGCCAGTTTGATGTCAGTCTCTACCGCTGAGTCCTTGAGAAAGACACTTCACCCACTTTGCCTGGGTCTCTAAATCGATTTTTCTGTTACATTCTTCTTATTTTGAATGTATATATTTACCTACTGCTAAATTACCATTTCAGTGATTCTTGAGAATAGGGACCAAATGGGTTTTAATTTTTTTTTTTTTTTTTTTAGTATTTTTCAACCGTATGTATGCAAATATGACAAATAATGTTTTGGAAATGTAAAGATGCTAAGGTGCAGGCTCCCAGTTGCAACATTTTTTAAAAAATTGCATTTTTAATCAACCTGACCCAGAACTTTGTCAGCAACATCTGACAAAAATAAATATAAAATGATTTTTAAAATACCCTATCAGTGATATTCTTACTCATTTTACAGACAAATGCTTCTCAAGAAATAAAATAAATATTATTTAAAACAAAAAACAAAAAGACCATCTGATGGAGTTGACAATGCATGACGGAGTTGACACAGAGCTGAAGGTGGTGACAAACTAGTGAGTAAAATGAAAAACTTGATACATGTGAAGTAATGCAATTTATGTAAAAATACATTAAAATGAATAAATTGCACATTTAAGTGAGATTTGACAACAATTTCACTGAAAGGGTCTCAAAACTCTGGTGGAGTTGACATCTGACGGAGTTGACAAAAAGCCAAATTACCTCAATTTATATGATGTTATTCTGAAGGAGGCCATATTGTAGCTCATCAGGTCCATGAAATCTTTACATTATACCAGAATTAAGCTTTTATTTCACAAAATTTTATCACAGTTTTGTAAATTGTCAGTTATGGTGTTGACACATCATGGTTGTGACAAGCAACTTAGGAATAAGACAGAAGACAAAACTAAAGAATAACTTAAGCTAACCGGAGCTAACTAGCCCTGTTAGCAAAGGAAGAGAAAAGACGACGTCATGGGGTCCTCAGAAGTTCTGGTGCCCCCCAATAATGCCTGATTTTTTTTACATTTTTTTCATGTTTGACGGTGTTGACAAAAATTTTCAATGGAGTTGGAAAATATATAAAAAATATGTAAAAATGATTTTTAATTCAATTTATTGATATTTTTATAATTATTTATATGACTACTTATACTTAATTGTCATAATATATAATATTAGTATTTCTTTAATTGTCATAATATATAATATTAGCATTTCTATTATAATGTATTGAGTTCTGCTCCTGGACAAGGGATTTTACAGGCATCATCCACCGACTGCAATGTTTAAAATAAAATAAAATATTCAGCAAACACCAGGAAAATATACATTGTTGTGCTCACATGACCCAGGTTAGTTTAGTCAGATATTTGAAAAAATTATATTTTGTGTATATTTTATTCAAATTTTGTGCTTTATCCATAGGACCTGTTTTGTCCCTATTCTCAAGAATCACTGATTTACCTTTGGAACGGTTTCAACTGGTTCTGTCCAGGGATTTTGTTTTTCTGCCTGTTACCAAACCCCACAAGATAAGGCACCTATCCATCTATATTTTTAATCACAGTGTTGCAGGAAGTATGCTGCAGAGCATTCAAGAGGAAGGGTGCACCTGGGAAAGATTCCCTTCTCAATGCAAAGCACAGTTGAAAACATCTCTGTCTCAAATACTGAGTCTGGCCTCTTTGAGCCGCTTACATTCAGTAAGTCATTCTTTTGATTGTGATTTATATCTCAAGACCACAAGTGATGGTTGGAACCTAGACAGAGAACTTTGTTCTTTTGTCTATAGACTCTTTCTTCACCACATTACTGCAATCACTTGTATAACTGCATCCTCCAATCACTTGTAAATAATATATTTTAGACCAAACCCTGACCACCAGCTAGAAATCCATAGCAATTTTTGACTGAGAGCAAAACAACAACAGAAACAGAAATGCATTTCAAGTCAGGTTTATTTGTACTGCACATCAACAACAAGGCAGTTCAAAGTGCTTTACGTAATAAAATCATCATACAGTCATTTGATGTTGTCAAATGCCAACATTAAACTCATGGAGCAAAAAACATGAAATATGTTGATCAATGTTCCACTTTTAATCAAAGCAACTCTGAACAGGTGGGTCTTTAGCCCTGATTTAAAGCCGCTCAGTGTTTCGGCATCGTTGCAGTTGTCTGAAAGTTTGTTCCAGATTTGTGGTGCAAAGAAATTGAGTTCTGTTACTCGCACCCGTTTTCTTCATGTTCAGGATTGCAGGTGAGTTTGCTGCTGTATCAGTTCACTGTGCTTTTCATCTCCATCAGACAGGAGGAAGGCACGGCGAGCCAGGCAAGCTGTGTCGGATGAGCTAGACATCTGGCAGGAATGACATCCCCCATGTGACAATAACTTCCTGTAGCTCTTGATAATTCATTTCAAAGATACGGGTGTAACTTGTGACACTCCTGGCAGAAGGTGCAAATGTCAGTTTGACACCTGAACACAAGGCTTCTATTTCATTGTTAATGCAGACGTGGCTGATGAGACGCTTTTATTCATGCCAGCTGTGTGTTTGCCAGATTTACCTTCAGAACCACAGAACAGAGTCATTTTGCAGCATAGGGACATGCTGTTTTTCTTTTCAAGGATGTGATGCATCAGCATCTCTCTTTCAACCCATTGAACCTTCAAATCCACTCAACATGTAATCAACATCGAGACGGGAACTTTTAACTACATATAACTGTCTATTTTGTAATTGAAATTAACATTCAGAACTTGCGATTGTTCTTGCTCCGGGGTTGGCTGCAGGTCTTCTTTGGGCGAACTGCATCCCTTCAGGCTCTTTGGGCTCCGGCCGAAGCACATAAGTGCCAAGTTCTTCTGCTCTCAACGACAGCAGCAGACTTTATTTCCCCCCTTATGAGTTGATTAATATGTAAAGTTGGAGAAGAGATGCAGGTGCATATGAATAAGTCTCATTCACTGCATCCCTCGGAGGCTGAACTGGGACACAGCTGTTGTGGTGCAAGGTAGACGGCTTGAAGTCTTTGGTTTAAAGTTTTCAACTTGGAAAAAAAGTAAAAATCTAATTCTTTTAATAATTAATGCGGGATGTGTTCATGAAGCCAGATCCATCTTTACATCTTTGTAAGTCCTATCACATAATTAATTTAGGGCTGAAACAATTAATCGAATTAATTGTGATTAATCACGATCAATCAATTGCATATCTTTTACCCCACTTCCTGTTGCCAGACATGTTCTATAAGTGATTTCTTGACTTTTAATTTGGGTTGAAATGATTAATCAGATTAATTGTAATTAATAATTATTCAAATAACTGTCAACCTTTTTAGTAATAATTAATTGTTATCAGGAGGAAACAGACTCAAAAAAAGAACAACAGAGTTAGTAATTAACCCAAAGCTGTACAAAAATATATACACTTTGCATAAACAAAAGATTTCAATTTGTTCTACCCAGAACTTCTGCAGTGACATGGTTCAATTTGTTTAGAAAGCAAAATCTCCTATTAAACATGTTTTGCAACTCTATTAAGTGGTTATTGCAAAAATTAGTCAACTAAAGGATTACTGTGTTATTTCATTTTCTTATTTAAAAATAAAATTGACTGTTTATTTGCATCTTTTAATGTATTTCTAATGTTGTATATTGAAAAAATTACTTAAGTGATTAAATGATAAATAAACAGAATGTGTAATTTAAAAAAAAATATTAATCGTCTGAACAATCAGTAGAAAAATTGATTGAATACTAAAATAATCTTCCATCCCTAACTGAATGTGGTCATAAAAGAGACATAGAACAGCTCCAGGTGAATTTGTGTGGAGGAAGCAACAGAAAAAATATTTTATGAAAAATTGAACCAAGGAAAACGTGAGAGTCCAGCTCTCTCTGAAACCAATTTAAATGTGGCTGGACGATACACATCTGGACATCAGTGTGCAGGCAGCCTTAGTGCTTCTCTCTGTTCTTATTCACATCTCCCTGTACCTCTGCACCTCACACTCTATGACATTTTACTACTCACTAGTTTCTTCTCAAAGGTGTGACTCTCATTTCGGTCTCATTATAGTTTCTATATGTATATTAAAATATTTCTAACAAAATACACACCCCCAACCCCACAAAACGTGGACCACCTTTAGCTTTGATTATACACATATTTTGATAAATACACATGTATATTTTGATTATACACGTTTTGATAAACTTCTGCAATGTCACAAGATAACATGAGATGTTCCTTCGACCAAGGAACATTTCTGCAGACCCCACACTTGCTGGACATAAAACTGTTTGCACTTTTATCTTGCCGCCATAGAGACCCTTTACTTCCCCCATCCAGTCTCTTTGATGGTATTAACAGTCAATACCATGAAACTCAACCTTGTCTTACTCTTTTGTGAAAACAATGTATACATACATATTTACGAGGAAAAAAAAAGTTAATTTTCA
>NW_006800255.1:246072-249616 GCF_000485575.1 Poecilia formosa
TTAACCAAAGTTAAATTCTTTGTTTAGGTGCATAAACTTGGCACATGAAGTTAATTCTATGGTTCAAGTGTGTTAAAGGGGCAGTATTACATATCACATAGGCATATGGTGTCATTTTATAACACGATTAAGTACAAAACTATCTTACTTTCAGTTGTAAAAATATTGTGTATAGCAAATATGACTTAAAAGAAAGCTGACTTCATAATTTAGTGACTTGAAATTGGGCCTCTGTGTCTTTAAAACTCTGGACCGCCATCTATAGAGAGTCATCACATCAACGACGTTTTCACTGAGAAGTAGCTGCTATAATGACCCCTTTTTGGTGTGGGACATGATGTAAAGATCAAAAAAGTTGATTTTACGTAAAACTGCCCCTTTTAAAGGTTTTGGCCTGAATCTAGTAAGAAATGTTGATGGGGTTGATGGGAGCAGTCTGCATGATAATCAACATTATCTCAGGTATAAAACTCATCCTCATCAAGTGATAGTTATCGGAAATGTATAGCTTGTCAGTTCTCAGCAGGGTTACACCAGATGCAAAATTTAAAAAATCACAATCAAGTGTTTGTCTATTTTCATTGGGATTTTTAGACAATTTTTTTTTTGTCACAGGAATGGAGAGTATTCCAACAGGACTAGAAAATGCATTCCAGAAAACAAACACTGTGCTGGCTTTCTGTGTGTAGTCAGCATGCTGTGAGTGTTTGCTCGTGGAATGACAGCCATCAAAAGGGTCCCAGAGGGCTCCATTAAAAAACCTGAAAGCATGGCTTTATGGGTGAGTGACCCGCTGAGTGACAAATATCTCAAAAAAGAAGAGTCTGTTTCTAGACATTAAGATTTCTTCATAGTGAAATTCAGCAGGCAAACATGTTACAGTTATGCATGTGGTTTTATTAAACAATTTAATTTAATATTGTATAGAAAAATTGCTTGTTGTGAACAGAATTCTTTAATTCATCTTTTAAGCCACACATTATAAGGGTACTAACATTCATTATTGTGAAGTATGTTTTTCAGTGTTTTTCTTTTTTGTCATTTCAGACGTTTTAGCATTTCAACCATTAACCACGAAAAAAAGAAAGTACAAACAAAAAAAATGTTTCCCACAAAAGAAATTAAAATCCAACAGTCCACAAAAATGCAAAGGTGCTAGTGTAATTAATTATTCACATTTTAACCAAAAACTACTTATCAACAATATAGGCTAACCTATTTGCTGCTAAGTGATTGAATAAACAGGCATATGAGCTCAACAATAAAGATATTTATTGTTTTTAATCTGTTACTTAGCAACCATCAGATCGATGCAAAGTGCTAATAAACCCATTCAGCTGTCAAGTGTCGAGCGCTGTTGTTAGCAAATGTCGTTTGTGTGTCAAATTTACCAGACACATGAAGCTTCCAGCCAGTACCTTTGTAAATTTAATGTAATAATGTAAAAAAAGAAATAAAAATGATATATGTATATAGAAATGTAAAATTCTTAACAGGTTATAATCCTTTGTATTAAAAAGAAAGGGGATAAAATATATGTATTTACATAGCTATACTGAAATCGGTATGTATGATGGGTATACTTTGATACATTCTGAGCCAAAATGAAGGAAAAAAGTAGGAGTAATGAGTTGTGGATAAAATATTCTGTTAAACAGAATATTTAATGTGAGACTCACAGCTCTGGTTCCGTCAAAGAGATCCGGACCAAAAACAGACTTTTACGTGAACAGAGACTCAAATCTTTAGAGATTCTGGAAGTTTTGGCTGCATGAAAGATTTTTTTTTTCTTTTTTTTTTAAGAAAGACCTGAAGTTTTACTTGCTCCTCTGCTGCCTCTTGCATCCGCTCACATAGGAGACGGATCAAAACGTAGAAGTAAAATATATAAAAAAAAATGCTCCATGAAAGGGGAGTGCTCCATCCAGGGGTGGATTTGCCTCAATGACAAATACGATGTCAGCCCGATCTCTCAGGTTTTCACAACGTAAATAAAACACTCCGACCAGCAGCTGTTACAGTTGAAACAGAAAGAGACGTCTTGTGATGCTCAAAGCCTTCTCCATCTTTAGACATCGCTGGAGCTCTCCAGTCCCCGATTCTCTTGATTTACTGTTTTTGTCACTCCAAGGTTCCGTGGAGCTTTGGGTTTATTTTTCCCAACATGTCAGTAAACGTAGTTGCCTTTGTGAGTGCATATTAGCTGTTAGATGTCCTCCCGTTATTAAACATTATATTAAAAAAACCCTCACTCACCCCTGTTTCCTCAAACCTAGCCTTCAGTGTTTCGCCGTTAATGCACTGACCTGCTGAGCAGCCGGGCTAAATGGAGGTCGTGCTAATTTAGTTGGATAACAACGACCTAAATAAACCCATCAGCATACTAATGGAGCATTCGCCAGATTTAAATGAACATTAAAGATGCTTTTATTTCCTTCTTCTTAACATTCTTGCAAAAGCGTTCATACCCTTTTGGAGACTTGGAGATTTAGAGATTTTCACAGCACAAACTTTAATTTATTCTACTGGGCTTTAACTGACAAAGAAAGTAGGGAATATTTATGAAGTGAAAGTTTTTCACAGATAAAAATCTAAAAAAAAATGTGCCAATGTTATGATTTTTTGTAAAAAATTTTCACGCAACTGCAGCTGCAAATACTTGTACAAGAGTGATTGACAGCGCTAAAACCCTCCTTCTGCCTCTGATTGGTTGTTTCTGATGGAGAGCTGTGTATTTCTGCAGATGGCAGTAGGACCACATGAAGACAGTATAGCTTATTTTTTTTCATGGATTATCTGTCTCATGTTATACTGTCACAACATAGTAACAGTTTTAACGAATATGTAAAACATATTTTTTTTATAAACATTACATACTGCAGATTTAATGTTCTCTGACAAACCTCAGAGATCATCTGAATTTCTGTCCTTTGAGAATAAATTACACACAGATGGAGTCCATTTAGAAATAAGGTAACTTGTGGATTTTATTTAGGGGTGTGAGATTTTCAAAGAGCTGAATACTTTCACCCTGCAAGAGGCATCTTTTATCATTTATCGGCAAAAATTTCTCACCATAAAAATTTAGATTTATCGTAGTCTCAATACATTTCAATGAATGATGTTAAATAAAAAAAACAAGACTTACTGTTTCCTCCAGAGCGTCAATAAATAAATATCAGTAAAGTTGAATTAAACATGATTCAATTGATTAAATGTATCTGACTTCTTTATTTACTTTCCGTTTCAAATGAGAATTTGTTTTTACAATGTTTGCGGCACTATGAACGCTGTTCCATGTAGGCAAGGCCATACTTAAAAATGAAAATCATAATTTTTTATTGCTATCACAATAATACCACAAAATATCGCAATTAAAATTCAAAGTCTTTATCGCCTAACCCATACTTTCACATTTCAGGTTTCATTTTGTAAAACAAAAATGTAATTTGGCTGAAAATGCACATTTTAGTTTGCTTTCTGGGTAGGCCAGTCACTGCGGGGTTGTACTCACTCACACACACACACACACACACACACACAC
>NW_006800255.1:249676-273463 GCF_000485575.1 Poecilia formosa
CATTGCTTCGGTTTCCAAGTCTCCACTGTGAAGACATGGCAAGAGTCAAGCAGATCTTCTGTGTTTTCCTGCTCCCCTCAGTACAGCTTTACAGCTTTGGCATCCGCGTAGTGTACATGTCACCGCGCTCACACACACACACACACACACGCACACACACACACGCATACACACACAGCCACGATCCAAGCCTGGCTGCTGACATCACCTCAGAGGAAGATAATCCAGTTAGCTCTGCTGCCGTTTGTGGTCGCACGTGTGTTTAAAGTGTAATGTTTGCCCATTTTCATCATGGGATTAGTCAACCAAGAGTTGTAATTGATGCTTGATGAGCCAAATAATTTCGGAGAAAGACTTTGTTTGTGTAGCGGAGGCTTTAGCAGACACAGAGAAGTCTTTATCTCACTGTGCAGCTTCGGGCAACAGTTGTGCCATTTCTAATCTTACATTTAGCATGAAAACACAGAGACATTTGAGTGGCATTTGCTGTAATATGTGCGAGGCACAGATTTAAACAAGGTGTTAACACATGAAAGTATATGGAAATTCACTGTGACTGGAGGAATTTCACTATGCTGAACAGCATCAAAGTCATTTAGAATCTTTTTTTTTTATTTTTTTTTTTATCATAGGCTTCCAAGGTGGAAATATTGATAAAAAACCTTAATCGTTAAAGCACATTGTGGAAAGACAAACATATTTGTTTTATCGAGGTAAAAATACCCTTTACCTAGCCTGGCCACTGTTTTACTACACAATTTGATTTGATTTTCATCTCCCTTCAGTGCTCTGACTAGGATTTCTCCCATTTAGATCGATTCCTGTGGTTATATTTCTAGCAAGCCAATCAGCAAATAGAAAGAGTTATTAGTTAGGATGATGATTTTCCTCTGCCAGTATGATGTACTTTTGGTATTGGCAGAGGAGGACGTGAACGAAGCCCTTCACTCTGTAACTAAATATGCCATTCTTTCAAATATTTAGCCATTAGAGTTAGAACAAGAGGAATGTTTAAGACATTTTATTACTAGAAAAGCTGTCATGGCCCTACTCCCAACAGATTTGTTTACAGTGCTCAAAATGTCCAGTAGAACAAAGCAAAGTGTAGAAAAATCCTGTTTTTTAGCAAAGTTTTACTAGGCTAGCTTGCACTTGTTGCTGACATGCTAACGCTGGTTTTATTTGAAACAACTTCTTCTTTTACGCTTGGATTCTCAGCTTTTGAGAAACGATTGCTTCCTGGAGGCAAGAACTCTGTTGAAATTTTACCCAAAGTTTTCCTGTGACGTATTTAATGCGCCACTTCAACACTATAAAGTTACTGGAAATTGCCTGCGCTATAAACAACCGTCCTCCACTGCCAGGGCAGAAGTGTTGAGCTGAATGAGGCAGCTGGTAAGGTTAATTTAATATACGGATGCGTGGCCAACACGGAGTGAATGGCTTCGTTCACTTCCTCTGCTGCCATTGCTAAAAACGAATGAAGCCCACATTCAGACAACATTTTTTTAATCTGTTTTTGGCTAGAGCTGCACAGTGGTGCAGCTGGTAGCACTGTTACCTTGCAGCATGAAGGTCCTAGGTTCAATTCCCAGCCTGGAGTCTTTCTGCATGGAGTTTGCCTGTTCTCCCTGTGCATGTTCTCCCTCCCACAGTCCAAAGACATTAGGTTAGTTGGTCTCTGTCTAGTCTCCTTAGATGTGTTTGTTGGTCCTCTTTGTTTCTCTGTTGCCCTGTGATGGACTGGTGACCTGTCTAGGGTGACCCCACCTCATGTCCATTGACTGCTTGAGATAGGCACCAGCACCCCTCCCTCATCTAGGGATAGATGTTGGATGGATATTTTTGGCTAGCGCCAATTATTTTGATTTTTCTCACAATAGGTAGATCGGAAGGAGGCAGGAAGGAGGGGGAAAGCCTTACAGCAAACGTACCAAGGTCGGGAATTGAACCCGGGATAACAACGATGAGGACTACAGTGTCCTCACATATGGCCCCTGATCCACCCACCATGCCATGCAACGCACTAGCAAACTACAAATCGAAAACAGCGCAGAAAATTGAGGTCATCATTCACAACTCCTTCTGTTCACTGATTGGCCCAGTTGAAATTCTACCAGAGGAATCTCACTGAATGGGGGGAATCCCAGCGTATCTGTGAAGGGAGATTTGAGTAGAATAGAAGGAAATGACCATCCACCAACCTTTTCTGTCATTTTTGCTGCTGAATTTGATTTTGTTGGAAAATTGAACTCTGTAGCACATAATTTATTCTTAACAATTACATGGCATTTACAATGGCATTTAAGTTTGCCAAACTTCAATATTTCGGATAATCAAACACGTTTTATTATCAGACAAAGACTATTTGAGTAAATACACCCGAGGTTTACTCCTATTTACTGCCTCTCTTCCATTCCTCTCTTTACCCTCTTTTCTGTCAAGGATGTGTCAGATAATGTCTTACAGAGCCACAAGATCCTAAAATAAATGCATAAATGTAAACCTATTCAATGAGCAGTCAAGCCCAAACTTTTGACTTATACACACAAATTTTGAATCTTCCTTTCTGAAAAGCTTGAAATCAACGGTCACCTTTGAATGTTGCGTCTTTTTAAAAGACCGTTTCATGATGGATATCAAACAACTTCCAGATACTTTAGTTTCTGTTTGCTGAAGAGAAAATTCAGAGAAAACTTCTGCAGAAAGAAAGTTTGTGTGATCCAAACAAAAGTCAAAGTCTTCTCAAAGGTACCCGCGAGCTCCAGACATGAAAGTCCTCGTGTGCATTGTGTCAGAGTTTTTCTCGTCATCCCACAGCTTCCTGAAAATCTCTTCATGAAAATTCAGAAATATAAACAAGCGCATCAGCACGATGCGATGAATATGGGACATACAATGTATTCACGCAGAGGATGTAAATAAATAACATCAACCAGTGTCACCTCTCTGAGATAAAGGAGTTCTTGGGGATTTTGACATGTCCCGTGCGGCTTGACTGTTTCCACTTGTCGGCTTAAAAAACTAATCCAGTTTCTTTTCACCTGAGAGCTTAGGCATGCAATGCTGCCGTTTCCGAATCATTTTTTTTCTTTCTGGAGTGGACTTAGCATAGATTAGCCTCATTTTCCGCCTCTTATCTTTCGTCCCTCCTCCTTGTCACCTTCTTTATTTGATTCACTCAACTTTGTTTGTACTCTTGTTGACGGCTCCGGCTCTTTTGTTTGTTGCTTAAAGCGAGCGAGGATTTAGCCTCGTTCCGACACGCCGTTTGGCCTTGGATCTGAACCGTTTGACTTCAGACAAACACCTTGTTTTTCCTTTTTTTTTCCACCCTCCTTTCCTTCCCCTTGTGCCTGGTGTAATCCTTGCAGATAAAGCAAACCTCTTCGAACACACTGGAGTGTTGCAGTTGCTTAGGCAACAGACTATCCCATCTAATCCGACCTGTTCCCATCTCCCCAAAGTCTGAATACCTGTCGAATTGAAAGGCTTCTTAAGCTCGCCGCTTGTTAGGCTTGCGTCTTATGAATAGCATCTTCAGCTGAGATTTCACTAACAGCTTGTCAGCTCATTCACTGATATCAGAGCCGCCAGTGGTCTAAGTGTGTTGACTCGCTAACCTTCAGAGGGGTAGGATTGCACTTTGTTTAATTTTGAAGATAGCAAACAAGCAGCTAAATTTGCTGGTAAAAATGGGAATCGACTGGAAATTGCAAATTTAGGTGAGCTTGTCACCTTAAAGAACGCCACAGTGTTTGTCACAGTGTGCTCCCAACGGATTTGTTCACAGCGCAGCTTCATCAAGCTGACATTACATATGTCACGGCCAAATGTTAACAATTGAGTAAAATCATATCCAATTGTTTAAAACTCCCTCGCCTCCAGGAAACCACTTCTCAATAACTGAGGGTCCAGAGACCTGCGCACAAAGTAAAGCATAGAAAAAGGCCTGGTTTTTAACAGGCCAACTTGTTAAAATTTGCAATTATTGCAAATTGCTGAAGTTAATTTGATGGAAAACTCAATAACAAATAATCAGGGTTCCACTGCAGCGTCAGCCGACTGTTTAAAGGTTTGACTTTTCCATCATGTTTGCTGCTAAATTTGACTTTGTAGGCAAATCAAACACTGTCTAGCACAAAATCCTTTTTCAACAAGTCACGCAAGTCTTTCTGACATTTCAAAATGCTTCAAGACTGTTTAGGTGCAGTGAAATGATTACTTATTGCTTACTTTTATTTTTTTACTTAAATTCCAAACTTAAATATTTCAGATCATCAAGCACATTTTAGCAAACAAGCAACCAAATTTGCTGGCAAAAATGAACGTAGCTGATAGGAATTGACTGTAAATTGCAAATTGAAGTGAGCCCTTGTCACCTTGAAGTACACCGCATTGTTTGTCACCGTGTCACCCCCCGCTCCATTCCTTCAGTTCAGCCCTTATTTCCCGCCTCAGAATTAAATGATTGGAAGGGATGACGCCGCCGAGCGCTTTATAATCTCCCCTGGTGTGCCAGAAGCAGCAAAGTGTTGGGGACATTGTATTGATTTATATAAAACTCAATGTTCCCTTCACTGCCCAGATCTGAGTGTGTCTGGACCACGAGAGCGATAAGGGATTGCACTAATGTGAGCGCAGAGCAAAGGGGCCTTGATGGAAAATGGATAAGCTCAGTTATAACAACCTAAAAGTTTGCCCTCTCTCTGCTGCATGTGCATTCTTTTCTTTTCTTTTTTTTATTGTGTCATTATGTTGCAAAGTCTGAACTTGATGAAAAGGAGAATCCAGGATTATGTTCTTCAGAATATGCCCCAGGTGATTCATGGGAGGGAAAAAAACTGGAATATGTCAAACTGCAGTGGCACTAGCAGCCTCTGCATAGATTTTCAGCAGATTTATAAGACTAATTAGGCCATAAAACCCCAACCCACACAAGCTTTCACAATTTTCCAGACTTTATTTTTGTCAGATTTTTCATGTGGTGTTATCTGAGAAAATGGAGTCATGAAGTGCTGCTGGCCTGATGAACAGAGCTCTTAATATGACATAAAATTCATATAAGTACTTTTACTCCGTGTTCTTTATGTCCTGATTATACAGAATGTCTCACAAATTGCTTCTTACATTGTGTCATATTTCACAACTATGAAACATATAAATATTGTCACTACAAAACAGAAAAATAATAATGCCATCTTCACAGCTTTTTAAAACAGATATATATGTTTAAAAGCCTGTTAGTAATGGCTTCCTTGAAATCAGGAAGTGACTTCAAAGTATGGATGATAATACATACAGTACTTTAGAGAACATTAGAGAATATGTTCTGCACATATTTTCTAATGTGCAGAACATAGAACTCAATGCTGTTTAACAGGTCGTTTTTAATTTGTCAAACGGATGTGGTTACAAATACAATTCTGAAAACATTTGCCCATTTTAACATCTAACTATAGTATGCAAACGGATGACATTATGTTTGTATAAATAAATCAACATGTTTTATTTTGTTTGGAGAGCATAGGAACATTTTACTTTATTGTATCTTTATTTTTCTCTGTCTGACATTAAACTAGTCTGAACTTTCTGAAGTTCAGGCTACCAAAGTTCTGTTTGCTTGATCCCAGAATGAAAAGATTTACTCATTTTTTAAAAATGTCTTTTAAAATATATGATAAGTCATATTTTGGGTAGTCTTATGCCCACCTGATCCCCCTGACTGAACTAGTGGAACTGAGTCTGGTTTATTGGCCATATTGTTTGCATACATCTTCTCAGCTCTCGCTACAAATATTCTATCAGAGTGTTTTGTGATGGACTATTAAAACGTGATTGTTGCTATCCTTATAAACTACTTTGTTGCTAATTTATTGGTATGTTTATCATCCGTATGGAAGACGTAATTATGCTAACTGCAACTTCCTGGGTGAATTCTTGAAATGTCCAACATTTTCACTAGAGATTAACATTGATATCAGGAGATGTCAGTCATTTGACCATGACTGAACATTGAATTGCGTCCTTCTTTTTGTTCTTTTTTTTCATGTTTTTCATTAGTTCAGAGCAGTATGTTTTGATACTTCAATAGTGAATAATTGCATGTAAAAAAAATGCTTTTTGTTTTTGTCTACAACAGTAAAATAATTCCAACATAGCGGTATGTATAGCTCTGCAGTAAATGTTGTGGATTGAGACGCTTTTGAATCCTTGGCATAATTATCTGGGCTTAGCATAAGTAAACTTTAAATTTGATAAAAGCAATGAAACAAAATTTAAATCATTATGCTATTTAGTGAAGAGAAAAAGCTATTTTAATCCCAGATAACACAAAACAGGAAAAGTTTAGTTTAATTTAACATGAGGAGGAAAACGGTTCTGTGCCTTTTTACGTATTAAACATCTAGATCTGAATATGTAGAACCAAAGTAAATCAAAACTAAACACCGTACAATATACAGATATATTTTGTACAATACAGATGGATTTTCAGAAAGAAAAAGTGTCACAATCCGTGTTTCTGTGTGTTTATTTTTGAGATTTCCTGTGTTCAGTCCTGTTTCCCTGTGAGTCTCTGTCCTGTCCTCTCCGTTGATTGTTTCCCAGGTGTGTCTCATCCCCTTGATTACCCCGTGTGTATTTAAACCCACCTGTTGTCCTTGTCTCTTGTTGGATTCTTGTCATGTGATGCTTGTTTTCCCCGTGCAGTTCTCTGTTGTCCCGTGCCTTTGATTATCATTAAATTCATCATTTTCACATACATCCTGGGTCTGCCTGCGTCCACATCCTCACCACTAACCACCGCTTATGACAAAAAGAAAGATAAACATCTCAGTGGCGTTAGGTTTTTAAGTGTTGAACATGTTTGACACACCACATCAAAAGCAGAGGTACGATTTCTCATTTTCCACTTTTACCAGAATAAATTGCGTTTTATTTAGCTTTCTTTTTACATCAGAATACAGAGTAATCAACAGTTTCTACTTTAATTTGAAACAGAAAAACAAAAGCTCTCTGGGAACTCATTCTTCACCAAGGCTAATGCTTTGTTTCACAGCTTTAACAAACATGACTGAGCTGCAGAAAAAGCTGATGGTTTTCTTTGCTCTCCTCACAATCTAAGTTTCTTTTACCAAAGTTAACTTTCATTAAAGTGAATTTGTTAAGTTTATCAAACCTTGCGGAGGCAAACAAAGTAAACCTTTGAAAATGGGAGGATGGACTGTAAGTTAGCCCATTGTCAAGGAAGCATAGCTCTGTTGACTACATGACTTGATAAGTACTTTAAATGTTTACATTTTTTCACATTTCAACAACTAACTTCAGTATATATTTTAAAACCTCTTCCATAAAATTCAGATTTGTGTCGTGTACTACTATAGGTTGTCATATCAATAACTTGTCTCATCTGAGCTGTGGACCTAAATGTTCTGAGTATCCTCTTCATGAGACTGTTATGTAGCAGAGTGTCTTCAGTCAGAGGCTTTTTCAGAGCTGCTACAGAAGAGGCTTCTTTTCCACAGCCATCAGAATCTGACAAAGTCCAGTTAATGATGTCTGAAACCCCACAGATTAAAACTGTTGCAGGGATTGTTACAGCAGTTCTCTACATCAATTAATATTAATCACTTAAAAAAATATGATTAAATCCAGCTGCATGTACAGGTTAGTGATGAAAACTGACTTTGATTATGAAAGGCATCATGAAGAAGTCTGTAGCTGAACGTGTTTTTATGGACAGTCTTTCTGTTTGTGGGGCAGCAGCTAGAGTGACACACAGTCATTACGTTACATTATGTAACACAATCACATGGCACACTTTTTTTTTATTTTATTAGTAAAAAAAATTGTAAGTCCAATATCACTTTCCCTCTACTTCACAGTTCTGCGCTACACTTTGTCCGTCTCTCACTTTTGGCCCCGTTGCTACAAAATAACCATAAAAACTGATTTCAGATATATGTCCTGGCTAAACGTTTTATTATGAAAGCTAACAGAATTAAGCTAAAATATATTTTGTATTTTCATATTTTGGAACAAAATGAATCATCTGTTCCAAAAGGGAAAAACACTGCAAAAATAGATGAACCTTTTATATCAGTATGGAAAATTAAGACAGAAAACAAAGTTTGTTCTTTTTAAAAGCCTGTTGCAGATTTTACATAAGAACTTCAGAGCATAAGAGCAACCAAGAGTAGAGGTTAACTATTGAAAAATCAAAAACTGAAACTGTGAAAGCATTTTTTTGGTAACTGAAAAAAATAAGAACATTAATTATTGGGGGAAAACTATAACTAACTGTAACTATTTTGTGCACTTATCAAACATACTGAAATTACAAATATTTATTTTTGTGTTTATAAATCTATTTATTAGTTTTTCGAACTGATGTGAATTTTTAATTTTTTCCATACAAGCAGTTTGTCAGCTGTCAGCAGACTACAAAACTCCATAATCTTCCTGACGACTCAAAAGTTGGGAGAAAACTCCAGTCGGCTGGTTGTTCAACAATAATTGAATATATTTTTTGAAAATGGTTTCGTCTGATGAGTATTCAGTATTTAATTTACTTAAACATAATCCACTTGAACCAAACAATGAAAAAACAGAACTACTACTGTCACTAATAAAAACTAGCAAACACACTCTAAAAACTAATTGAATTAGACAAATAGAAAGTCAAAAAGAAATAATAGAACTATAATGAAAACCACCAAACATGAATGTTTGTGGATTGAGAAACAAAAGTACAAAGGTTGAAGGGGGTGTGAATATTTTTGAGTCAGTTTACGCTAAACAAAAAATTCCCCAAATTGCCCCACTGTCACAGGCTACCTTCACAAAAACCAACTCGAGTTTCCGTCCGTGTCGCAACGACGAACTTCATTTTGTCATCAACAAACGAGCGCGACGTGTCTTGTTTTTGTTTTGTTTTGGGTTTTTTTTGGGGGGGGGGAACTGTCCTCCTCCGCTTTCACACAGCGCCGTGGATGCAAAGGGACGAAGCGCACCTGCTTTGAAGCGGAGCGTGCTCCTCCGCTGCCTCTCTGAAACCCTAATGATACCTCACTGCAGGCCTATTTCAGGCACATCAAAGGATCAACTAGCCCAAGTGCTCATGCCACAGCGAGAGGGGTACACACCGCACACCATATTTGGAAACTCCCGTCATTTCCACACTGATGTGAGGAAAGTTATTTCTGTGTGTGTGTGTGTGTGTGTGTGTGTGTGTGACAGAGACGGCACCTCGAGGAATCTCGGTAACGTGAAGCAATGGCGCCATCCAATGGATGGTAAAAGTACTGACCACTAGGATGATCAGGTTTGTATAGAAAAAAAAATCAAGCAGGCACCACTTTCGTTATAAATGTGATATTGGAAACAGATAAGAGAAAATCAGATTCCTATTTTGACTCTTTGGGGTTTCAATACTCTACTGTGTCTAATACCCTAATATTGACCTTTGACCTGTAAAAAAAAAGGGAGAAAAACTCTTACAGGAGTCACGTTAATATTTTTTGTTGACTGAAGAAAGCGAGGCTGAGTCATCTCAACCTGTGATTTTTCTGTGATAGGATGAAAAACATCCTCCAGCAGCAGATGCTGTTGGAGGAAGGCCAGAGAGAGAGATGTATCTGTTGCTAAGCAACCACTTTGACTCTTTATTTTGTTGTTGCAGGTCCACTAACTAGATTTTTTTCCAGTCAAGGTTGCATCAGCGCGGTTTGATTTCTCCGCAGTGCTGGAAAACACGCAGAAATCAAAGGAGAGAGCTTTTATTATCGATGTGGCACCGTTAGTTCTCATTAACAAACATAAGGGGGTGGGGGGAGGGCGAAGGGGTTCGGACGGCGTTTGGCATCGCAAAGAACATGTTGAAATGGAAAGCAATAGGAGGTGCTTCTTTCATCGCAAAAGTCCTGCGGTCATTAAAATTTGATGCGGCTCACAGGCAGCTCCATCAGCAGCCTAAACATGTTGGGAAGATGTCTAGAAACCCGCAACATCTGCTTTTTTATGAAAATATAGTTTTTCTTCTGTTTCCTACTGTTAATTATGTCAAATCTGAACAAATTATTGGCATATGTTCTGCTTATGTCTCAGAGGCAGAGGAGTGTTTGAGTCAGTAAAACTCCGTTGCGGGTTGGGGGGGGGTCCAAAAAAACAGAGCTAGAAGAGAATCACATTTTTCAGATCTATTTAATAAAAGTATGCATTTTAAAACTGCAGCTATAGAACTGAGCTTTTTACTCATTTAAATTGTCTTTAAGCTTCAAGTATGCAGCAGTTACACTCCTAAATCAATAAAGTGTGTCTACAAGGCACTGATGCTTCTTCACAGTTTTGACTGTACAGGCGATGCAAAGCGTTACAGCAGATACCCGCTGCTCCTCAAAGTGTAAACACTCCTGTTAAAATACCAGCTTTTGCAAGACTTTGCTAAATTATTTAAGGAGTTTTTCCAACTTTAAAGTGCTCTGTCCAGTTCTACCCAAAAACAATCTGTTGAGTGGTGAAATGTAAAAAAAAGTTTCCATAACTTGGTTGTTTATTTTTCATACTTCAGCTAAAACATTGTTGAAGTATATTTTGGTTTAACTTTTTCAAAGAGAGTTGTAGAGAATTTGAGAAAGCGTGGGACTGAACTTCTCTGAAATGGTTTGGAAGGAGCTGCAGTCTGCCAGTTTGCTCTAAATTTGACAAAAATCACCTGTTTTCTTCATGTCCAAGGATTTTAAAAAACGAATCTTGTTTCTCAAATAAAATATTCAGGTCTGCCTAAAATATTTGAAGAAGTTATAGGAAGGAAGTCATGAAGATACCAGTTGGTTCTGACCGTAAACCTTCAGGGGTTTCCTATAAAGATGAAAATGTAGATTGATACTACCTTGTAGCAACACTATGACTCAGATTATACACAAACCAACAAAAAAATGACTTCATGAGAGGAAAATTACATTTTTAGGGTGAGTCCAGTGAGTCACAGTTTACTAAATTGGATGGAAAAATGCAATGTGGCAGGAGGGAAAAGGAAGGAGAAGAAAGCAACAAGAGGTCTCAGCTGATGCTAGCTGTTTTACTCTTGCTAGCTGACTCCTGCCAAATGCAACTGAACACTGAACTTAAATCAATAAACAATTGGACAAAATGCTAACTTAGCAGTTTATACACTTAAAACAAGAACGTTACTGCAGTATTTTTTTAATTAAACAGAACAGATGTCAACAGAAAACCTATTTTCACAGGAGTGTTTATGCATTTGGTTTAATTTCTTTGCAAAAAAGTAAAAAACAGTCGTTCTCATGGTGACTGAAAGATGAAGTGTAGCAGCTCAACTAAATTCTATCTTTAGCAAGAATTTTGTTTAGTTTTCAGGTTTACTTGTGGTTCAGTATTCATAGATCCACCTATCATAGCACTTTACTGTGGAACGCAACTACAAATTAGTAGCAGAACATTTGCTTCTTCTAGGATATTTTCATAGAGTATATCTAAAATATTTGAACAAAAAAGCAGCCAATCCAGAGTGCTATTAGTTTTGCTCTGTGCCCACAAGATCCAGGACAAAGGAGAGTGAACATTCAGCGCTAGAGTCTGGACGGTTCCCACTGTGCATAACAATGTAACATTTGGTGTTTGAATAATTAAAATAGGATGTTATAAGTATTTCTAGAAGGGGTCCCAAGTATTTGCGGATGTCAGCTAGAAGGATTTTTGGTCCTACTTTTTACTTGTTATGTAGCTGTTATGATATATAACTATGGGAACGAAGTTCTGCTTTTACAACTGGGAACAGTTAATCAAAACCTCAAGCAATACCTGAACTACAACCCCAAACTGTAGAGGAGTTGAATTTGTGAAGTTCATATCGAGGAACAATCTTTTGTAAGACATTTTTTAAAATAATTGGAACAACATTTCATTTTCCCTTGAGATAAATAAAGTATTCTTGAATTGAATGTGAACTGAATGACACAGTCTAGGGAGCTACCTAAAACTTAAAATTGGTCAGATTAAAATACTGACTTCTCTAAAGCCCTCAAGCATGAGGTCAAGTCCCAGGACGTATGATTTGTTTGTCTCTACCCAGCCTTTTGACGCTTGCTTCCACTCTTGTTTCCCTCTCAATTTCTGCTCTGCAATCAAAACCTACATCCCTCACGGTAAAAACGGTGAATATTGCCCGCTCCATTTATGCCGTTTTTACTCACATCCCCTGTGTTTCCTCCTGTGACAGCCACTTTCAACCAAAATAAGTCCCAGTACAGAAAAACACCACTCGACAAATGAATGTAATCTAGCAGCGGCAAAATGCTACATAACAACAGTCAATACAGTTTAACACAAAACGATTCGCAGACGTCTCGCAGATGGAGGGCTGTGACATTCTATTTGCTGAGCATGTATGTATTAAATTTTCATTCTTAGCGTTTTGTTGTTTGTGACAGGGTCGGTGGCGGGGAATAATTCTCCTGCTTCAAACCAAAACAGACAAATAGTTTTTGGCAAGTTGCTAATAGAGTGCAACGCACAGTTTCAAGTCACGACAAATGTCTTTATTTGCCATTGAAAGGAGACAGACTTTCATTACGGATACATGTGGGAGAGATCAAGCTTGTCAAGAAGTCAGGATGGAGCAGAGGAAAAAAGAACCGCTCACATAAAGGGACGACACTAAATAAAACAAAAGGACTTGAATCCAACGGATGGCTTTTGAACCTGATAGGAAGTTGGAGTTGGAGGGGAGGAATCTTCCTACCTGGGTTTTCCTGTCTTCCATGATTGACACTTTCTTTGACTGCCTTTTGAAGACTTGACACATTATTTTCTCTGAATGGATGGCTGTGTGATGATCCAGTGGTGAAGACCTCCCACCTGTCAAAAATGCTGCCTTTTTTTCCCCTCTTCTTCTCCCTGCTGCACAGAGAATTGAATCCCTGAGAACCGTTTCTCTTCACGCTCTCCTACGCAGCACCCTTACTTTTTCAAACCGGTGCAGAAATAAAGGATACCGGGAAACAAATACATGAAAAAGTGTTACTGAGCAAACTGAGTAAAGCTGCATCAACACAAAGGAAAACAGGCATTTTATGAATCTGAGTACAAGTGTGGATAACAAAGCTATACGTAAATTCTGAGGGAAATTAAATACTTCATGATTCTCATCTCCCTTCACTGTTCTATTTGGTCTTTCTCCCATTGAAGTGGTACAATTTCAACCTGGCCAATCAGTGAACTGAAGGAGAAGTTGTGAACGATAATGTTAATTTTTCTGTAAATGCAGCCCACAAATGCATCCACCTTTTCCCCAAAGTTGAAGAACAGCTGGTGTATCCTTCACAGCCACCTTATCCTGGCTGATGAAGCAGGAAAGAATTTCAGTTTTAAATGGAAGCATAAATCTAACAGTACAGAAATGAAAATCTTAAAGCGGCTGTAGTGTTGACCTTTTTTCATTTGCATTGAGGTTTTTTAATAATATTTTTCATTATTGCCATTATTATTGTTAGATAATAATAATAATAATAATAATAATAGTGTCTTATTGTATTTTTATCGGTATTTTAATTGTGCAAAATAAACTAATCTATTTATATGTTGCTCTAAATCAGATTTTTATTTCTGATTAAGTTAAAATCATAAAGTGAATTCATTTTAATAATTAAAATAACAAATGCACACCACAAAAAAGAGAATAGTGTTATTATCATTGGCTTTTTAAAATGGTTTCCCCTCTGATAGTTTTCATTTTGATCAGCAGGGGTCATGATTTGCCCACCTTTTCTGGCTTCATATTTGACCATTTTTGAGCAATCTATCATTATCTTGACACATAAATTCAGCATTTTATATCTGTCAGGATAATATGATCTCTCTCATATGATCAACTGCTTAGCCTATAACCTCTGGGACTGTCATCAGTTTGTCTTCTGAAAACTATTATTAATATTCCCTTTTAAACAGCTTAAGAGTTTATAATTGTTATTTGAACATAAAAAATATTCAGTGTAGGGTTTTTCCTTTTTTCCTATTCCTGATGATTTATTTTGTATACACACACACACCCACACATAAAGTTAAGGCTTTTTAAGAGTGACCAGACATCCTGGAATAAAAAGACTCACATTATTGGGACTCAGATTAAAGATCTCCTCTAAAAGATGCATGATTACCACTTTCACCTAAAGAAAAGGTAGAGATGAAGCATGTGAGGGTGAAAGGGCAGAGCACAACCCACAACCGTCGCAGGTTCGAGTCTTGGCCTGACGACATTTGCCGCATGTTTTCCCCCTCTCTCATTACCCACTTTCCTGTCTGACCACTTTCAAATAAAGACCACTAGAGCCAAAAAACCTTTTTTTAAAAAGATGAAGCATAAGATCTGGGCTGCATTCAATGTTTATTTTCCCCTACAGCTCAGAAGCCTGACATCAGTTGAAGGGAAGCTGCCATAGCTATGAAAACTGTAGAAATCTGCATGTGCAGTTGCTTAATTGCGCGTTGCAGGAGTTGTAGAAGTCACGGACCACTGGCAGCTCCGCTGGCTGCTGAGTTTGCCTAATGTGGGACAGATGTGTCCAAAAGCTTCGCTGGCCGTTCAGGCACGATGGATCGTGTTGCACAATAAGTCCAACTCAAACTGAGAAAATATTAAGTGCCAGTTGTTGTTTGGCAAAAGTCATACACCAGCTGTATGTTTTTGGGCTTTTTTCCTTCCCCCTCTGTTTTTCCTAGAAGTGTTTGGATTTTCTCCTGGCGGGCGAGAAGCAAAAACCCAAAGAGAAGTTTATTGGTAAGAGAAGACGGCAGATGGAAGTGTGGACAGATCCTGAAGGGCCGAGTGGTGGCCAGATGCATAAACAACACGAACACACAAAAGCCATGCGGACCCCTTCTCCTGCACACAAACCGGTGTTGATATAGGAGGGAGACAGAGAGAGGCTGTGTGCACCTCGCAGGCTTCACAGCAGGCGTACACACACTTTTAAACCGCTTAAGCCTGATCTGATGAAACTGAAACAAAGAAACTAAAAAGGAAAGTTGGAAGAAATGTACAAATAACCCAAAAACAGACAACTTCTCTGAGCCTTGATCTCATTTTCAGAGTTAGCGGTTTTTAAATTGACTTTATAACAGATTATACACCAAGATTTGAGGTTCTGCACTGGGAATCAACCAAGTATCCATTAAAGCATGGGTCAGCAACCTTTACAATCCAAAGAGACATTTGTGTCCTTTTTCTTCACACATGACTGATCATGTGTCTTATAGTACATGTAGTCAATGTGAAGTTGTATTTTTCCCTTGTTTTATAATATTCTCTTTTCCACTGTGTGATATTCTGTTGTATGATGTTTTAATATTTTCTGGATGTTGAAAATGAAAATTTGTTCTCAATCAACTTACCTGGGTATTTAAAGGTAAAATAAGATAAAGACCTATGCCTTTATGACATTTTTTTTTTGTTTAGAGGAAAACATTTGCATATCCCTTACACCACCCCCACTTTATGAACACCATCCATCCATCCATCCATCCATCCATTAACCCTAGTGGGGTCATGAGGGCTGCAGGTGCCTGTCTCCAACGGTCAACAGACGAGAGGCTGGGTCACCCTGGACAGGTTGCCAGTCACTTCATGAACATCAACTATATAAATAAATTTATAAGAATAATAATAAATCATTTAAAGAACTAAAAATGTATTCCTAATTTCAGATTACAAAACTTTAACAGGAAGAGAATATATCATTTATTCATTTATTTTACATATTATCGCTCACAACACCTTCTTCTTAGTACGGCGTTAGTACGGCTAATTGGCCAGGATGAAATTCAACTGGAGAAATGAGCTCAATGGGAGAAATACCAGAGGAAGGACTGAAGAAAAATGAGAATCAAGTGGAATTGCATAAGAAGGCAAAGGCCAGGCTATGTATTCAGTAATTCCTGTAATTAAATGTGAAACTTTCCACTCTGCAGGCACTGTGTAGAGACTTTTTATATGAAAAGCAAAGGACTATAAAGGAGCCAATTTGAAATTAGACCAGAGGTTATCAGGCAGTCGTCTTGGAGCCGAAGTAATGTGATCTCGATCCATCTTTTTTCACTATTATTACTGTTATTATTATTTACGTTGCAGTTTCACAGGGTGTAAATGCTTTTACTCAGTCCTCTAAATATGTGGCAGACCACTAAATGTTCTTGGAAGAGCATTCTGGTGCGACTTCAGGAGGATAAATTGGTTTTTACATGTTGTTCCTGGTTTCTGTCACAGGATGATAGGTGGCGGTTTCCAAAAGGTACCTGCAGACCGGGGGCCTCATGCATAAAGGACTGCGCAGTTTTGACACTAAAACTTGGAGTACAGATAAATTTAGAAAAGTGCGGTGCAAAAAAACAAAAAAAAAAAAGGGATACATAAAGCCGTGCGCAAGCACGTGGCTCCGCACCTTTCCTTTATAAATCCTAATTTGCGGGAAATAGAGCGCAGCTGCTGGTCTGCCCTGTCGCCACCCACAAATATATATTAATGTAAATTAGTATAAATACCCGGAAGTCTGCCACCAAGTGAAGCAATAACCATGGTAACGTCCTTGTTGGAAGCAGTATAAGTATTTATAACAATAATAATGTGTTTTATTTAAAATACATAATAAAATATTTTATTTGAGGGCACATAATGTCACGTCACAAAATAAAAGTACATTTTAAAGAAAAAAAATCCAAATTTAAAAAAAAAATAAATAAATAAAAATAAAGAGATCGTACAAATGCCTGTTTGAACAGTAGCGCGTTCAGCCGGGATTTAAAGACAGAGAGTCAGAGAGTCCTTTGAGTGGGGAAAGTGGACGTTTACTCTAAATAGTAAAATCATGTGCATAAGTTATACATTTACAGAATGAAGATGCTTTATGTCCATAAGGCGCATCCAAAAAGCGGGCGGCTCCACTGAGGGCTGCTGGATCGGTACCGGTACCGCACGGTTTTTTATATGATTTTTTATACGGTTTTTTCACATACTTTTATTTTTATTTTCTTTATTTTGTGTGATTATTGTCTGGGGATAAATGCGATTCAGTTTCAACGTTTACGTTTAAGCAATAAAATATTAAAATCATGAAAAACAGAGATGCAGCGTATGTTTTCCACGCTCCTTCAACCTTCCTTCGGGGAAGAGGGGGTGGGGGGGAAGGGGCGCCGATTTATGTTTTCGCATCCACCTGAATGTGTAGTTGCGACACTGCCCAGAAGTCTACATTCCATTTAATCTGGTCTTGATTTGGAATAAGATGTATTTCTTAAAGGGACTGATTGTTTTAAAAAAAAATAGCGTGTCGTCAAGGTTTTCATAATATTTTCGTTGAAAATGCTTATTTCTGCCTCCATACACAGTTTTATTGATGAATATTGAGGGTTTGTTTGTTTGTTTGTTTTTATGCATCTGGCCGTCTGGGGACCACATGGGTTTGTGGTCTGGACTCTGCAATTGTTTCATCTTGGCGACAACTTTTTAATAGCCAGCAGAAGTCTCTTGCTTTTCCCTAAAGAGACACAAAACGCAGGATTAATTAGACTCAATCTAAAGCCTTTACTGAGCAAACCCCATGTGTGGCCAGCACGAAACTTTTTTTAAGATGCCACATACAGGAAGTAAATGGTCGCTCAAATTCTCAGCAAACACACACAGAACACACAGCTGTCTGTACTTTGGAAAACTGCAATTCCTTATTTCTGGCTCTGTCTGTCTGTCACTTTTTTATGACTTCCCATTCTTCGCAGTTGCAATCTTCCTGTCTGGTTGTGATGTGTGAACAGTGCCTCCTGGTGGTGGCGCTTTTTGAATGTTGCGTGATCAATTCCACACAAATCTGTTGTTTTGCATTATCTATGTGAAACTCATCATCTTCCTGGAATAATGGCCTGTCTTTTTTTTTTTTTTTTTTTTTTAAAAAAAAAAAAAAAATCACCTCGTTTCAGTCAAAAGATGATTTTTTTTTTTGGGGGGGGGGGATCCCATTTGGCAAAAAATGATTAAGACCATTTTTTTTTTTTTTTGGAACGTGACATTATTATGGATTCAATACACCTATAGGGGAATATTTCAAATCTTTACTTTTTTGTAATCTTGATTAAATATGATTGAAAACCAATAATTCAGTGTCTCAGAATGTTAGGAAACTGTTGAAATGTTAGTTATTGGGAACTCGCTAATTAGGTAATTAACTCAAAACACCTGAAAAGTTTCCTAAACCTTTAAATAAACTCTTTATTTGAGAAGTGAACACACCATTCACAGGCATTTCTTTTGAAATGTCTTTTTTTATTGATCTAATGTAATATTTTAATTGTCAGCAATATGGGAGTTTAGATTGTACTCATTTGTAAGACGTAATAATCAAAATGAACAGAACTAAAGATTTGAAATGTTCTTAAAGAGAATCCATGCATCTCTCTTTTTAAAATGAGTGAAAAAAACGGAACTTCTTCCTGATATTCAAATGATATTGACATTTATAAACAGAGATCGATAGTCTTCAAGAATTGATTTAATTTGAATGTGTGAAATTCATCATGTAGGATTCATAATGAACCACCAGGAGGCAGTGTAGATACACCACAACAAAAATCAGCCAGGGGACTAATATATTTTAACCCTTGTGTGTGCAGGACTGAGGCAAACGTAGAGGACTGTGGCAAATGATACAAGTTTTACGTGTGTGGGGTCGGTTGGACCCCATTTCTAAACACAAGGGTTAAAATACACAAGCCGACTGTGAGAAGTCATGAATTGCTGTTTTCCAAAGTGGATCTACTCTTCACTTTGGAAGAATGGAGTGCAAATTCACTTTTCAAAAGTTTTCAGTCACTTTTCTTTGCATACACATGAAGTCTAGTGATGTCACATTTCTTCTAAAAACTGGCTCAATGAGTTCTTTACACAGTTTAGGAGTGTGTTTACAAGGAATACTTGAAAAATTCTTGAAAAGAGCATTCGTGAGGTCAGACACTAATGTTGGATAGAACCACCAAGAACTAAAAGTTCGGTGTTTTGTAATTTTCATTTCTTTTTTTTTTTTTTTTTTTTTTTACAATACTCTTCTTCATAGTAATGCTTCACACCTCACCCTATTAAACTACACTAGTGGTGCTCAAAGTGGGTCCTCGAGGCCCGGCATCCTGCATGGTTTTGTTCTCTGCCTGGTGGTAGTAACAACCTCCTCAGCACGTCAATGTTCCTCTTAGGCCTTTTAATGAGCCATCATTTGATCCAGGTGTGTTAAACCAAGGAGCGAACTAAAACATGCAAAATGCCAGCCCTCAGGACCCACTTTGAGTACCACTGAACTAAACCTTTTATTTATCAAAATAAAAGAATGAATTAATTTTGACTCATTATTCTGATTATTTCAATTTGTCTGGAATTGAACGGTATTTATAGAGCACTATTTCTACAACCCAGCTGTACAGAGCTTAAAACCAGAAGTTAGTCATAAAACCTCTAAAGAAACATATTAAAAATTATGAAACCAAAATAACAAACAGCTTTTGCTAAGTTTGAAAACATTTATCCCTCTCAACTTCCCATAAGTTAACTTTTATGTATAAATTCTTAAGTGCTAAATCACTTGGCTGTTTTGTAAGGATTCAGTTGGATACATTTTCAAATCTGTGTTGAAGTTTTGCTTATCAATTTAAGAATTATTCAAGAAGTTAGATGTTTTCCTGCTCTTATTTTGAAGTCTGCTCATGCAGCAGTTCTGCTTCCTCCACTCAAGTTCCCTCTCTTTATTTCAAACAAGAAACATACAGGAACTAACTGAAACACAGACAGTAAAAGAATAAGACATTAACAAAAATACAGTACTTATGGGTATTATAGAATATATTAGTTTTAACGTAATATGAATTAATTTGTTGCTTAAACACTTGGTCCGTGCTGGTTGAACTGTCTGCCTCAAGGACAAGTTTGATAGATTGTTTTTTACATATATATCTAGTTAGTTATGATAGTCTCGCTGGTTATGATAGTAACCCACTTATTGGTGTAAGACAGATGTTGGTTTGTGGAAGACATCAGGTACAGAATGTGTTAACCTTCCTCAGCTGGTTTTCATTGATTATATTCTGTTTTGCAGGGGTGCCCAAAGTCGGTCCTGGAGGGCCGGCATCCTGCATGTTTTAGTTCTCTCCCTGGTTTAACGCACCTGGATCAAATGATGGCTCATTAGAAGGCCTAAGAGGAACATTGACAAGCTGAAAATGTTGTTTTACCACCAGGGAGAGAACTAAAACATGCAGGATGCCGGGCCTCGAGGACCGACTTTGGACACCCCTGCTGTATTGCATAGTTATTCTGATTCAAATATTATCATTTCCTTCAGAACTAGCTAACTTTCTGTGTCCATTGCACACTGAACCAATAAGGAGTTGGCTAGTTTGAATGAACTGTTGCAAAACAACAGTTGACAGTTGGGATCTAATGCAACACCATGGAAATTTAGAGCAGGATGTTTCCAAATGGGCTGGATGCCTTTCTTAAGTAGCGATGCCATTTATTATTTTTTTTAGGGGGAAAACTCAAAAATGTGAGATTTTCCAAAAAACAAACCGGGTTTCTCTGGAGTGCTGCTCAGCTCTCTCTCACCCAGCAGGCGGTTTGCTGCGGAGAGTGAGACAGATGGCGGTGTGGACGGATCCTGAATGGCTGACCAGGTGTCTGGTGGCCATATGGACTCAGTCCTCTAAGCTGAAAACTCATTTTACTTCTGCTGCTCATTTCTAACAACAAACAGCAGCCTGTTGTCATTAGCTGCAACCCAACCCAACTAAACCCAAAGCAAATGTTGTGAACATTTGCATTTTCACTCTGGATAATGATAGGGATTCATTCCGGGCTGCAGTACACATGTGAAACAAATGAGATATGGATAACTGCAGATTAAGTGCTGCAAAGGATTTCTCTTTTTCTACTGTGAGGAATGTCAGGGCTATTGCAATAATACGTAATAATGTGACTCAACTTCCTCATGCTGTAATACTTAAGTTGAGTGACAAATAAAGCTACGTTATTTCTGAAGGAGTTTTTGTTTTACTTGAACCAGGGGGGTCCAAAGTGCAGCCCATCAGCCACAACTGGCTCAGTTTCTGCTATGTTTATCTAATTATGCAACTTTTTGCGGTTTAATTACATAGTAAGAAGGACCACATGTATCCAGTGATTTTCATGCTTTATCTTGCTTTAACTTTTTTTTTTTCTTGGCTAAATGCAACAAATATGACACAAAAGAGTCACCCAAATTCTATTTGCATCACTGGAAATTGACAAAAGTTTTTAAAGTTTGACCCTTTTTCAAAATGGATACCACCTTTCAAATAATGCAAACAAGCAAAGCCCTTTTTAAGCTTGGAATCTCCAGTGATTGACTCATCCCTTCACAAAATATCAACTTTTTATATTTTCTTATGGAAATATTGCATGCTTACTTTATTGTTGTGCTCATAAAAAAGAAAAAAAATCACACTTAAGTTTGTATTGTTTTTTTTGTTGTTGTGTTTTGATTTTTGTGGTTTTCATGTATTTTTTCCACATATTTTTGGGGGACTTTTGAAGATTTTGGCCCATGTGTCAAAAGTTGATTTTAGCTTTTCTGGAGCAGACTAATGCTGACTCAGTTTTGGTTAAAAAAAATCAACACTATGGTAGAATTTAACTGTAAAACCTTAAAAATAATATTAAAAAAGCAGTCCAGGCCCCTAATCATGGCATAATAGAGACAAAAATCCTTTTAGTTCCATTAATTAGCAAACCAATGTGTTTTTTTTATACTTGCTATTGAGTTCTGGCAACTTTTCACACAAAAAGGGTCCATCAGGGCACATCCAGGTTTTCATCTGTTTCACATAAACTGTGCTAAAAGGCTTTAGTGGGGGGTAAAGAGCGGGACTACTGTGGACCGAGTGCCACATGACTAAAGTTGTATACTTTGGGAATATTTCAAGTGGTTGCATTGTGGTTTGACAACCCATTTGCAGTAGATCCAGGGTGCTCCCACCTTCTTCCAGCTGGACCCGAAACAGAAAACACTAAAGCTTTGGGGAGGGAAAACCAGAAGCAAGTCTCTGTCGCCGAATCCAACATTTTAGAAAGAAAAGAAAAAAGTCAGATAGATTTGACAATAATCCATTGGATCAGAGTGGATGACGGTCCAGTTGTCAGGCCTGCTCTCCACATTCTGTATATATGAACATATTAAAGCTTCTGCAAACCAAATAAGCTTGTTTTAATGTCGTTGATGTGGCATCTCAGAGCACGACTGCTGCAACCCCAGGCTCTTATTTAAGCTAAACGACCTGGACCGTTATCTTCCACACAGCATGTGGAAATACTTGGGGGGGTTCTGATGGACTACTCCCATCTGTAGACCACCTAACTATGATGAAGAGTAGTAATTACCGCCAAAGACATCATCAAAGTTGCACAGATTTAGCCACTAAAGGCATTCCTGCGTTTTGGGACTCTGGTAAAAAGAATCATGTTAAGTGAGTTTACAAATCAGCCGAACATAAATCACAGGCCGTCGTGTTGCGCTTTCTGGCATATGACATTTAGTTTCCAGCTTGATGTGGGCAGGAAAAGGTTTTTAGCTAAGCTTATCTTCACATGTATCAATGACAGTTAAGCCCAAAATTACACATTTTTTGATATTATCAACATGTTTCTTCAAACTAAGTAGACACTTGAGTCCTGACCTGAATCTGGTAGATGATCTGAGTATTAAGCTAAAGATCAGGGTTATGGTATACACATTTTCAAAGACTTAAAGTTGATCACCAAATACAAAGCTTTAAAACACTGGTGGAAATATGCAAAAAGCTGGTCAGCAATAATAAGAAGAGTTTGACTGTTATAATGCTAATGGAGTGTAGAAAATACACTTTGACAGGAAAGAATTTGAATTTTTATGATTATTTTATATTGATTTATGGGGGGAGGGAGTGTTATATATTTTCCAGTCACATAGTGCAATTGTATAAGACAGTCAACTAACTATGTTATCTTCAGTTGTTAAACAATGCTATATATACCAAAAATAATTGAAAAGAAATTTGTCTTTGCATCAAATTGGCCTATGTCTCTTTAAGAACCTCATGTCCTTTCCGACATGCCCCCTTTAGTACACCATCACTGCAGTGCTTCTCAATGCCATCAGTTATTATGGTATTAATATGTATTCATGTCTATGGTTTACAACTGTTTAATTATTAAAACTTTTTTGTTCATATTTTAGCTTAGACTTGGCAAAGAAGACAAGATTTAATCAGTCATAGAAAGGCATACAGAGACATCTTCTTCAGTGAAACCTATTAAACAAAGAAATACTAAATAAATAAATGAAAAAATACACAAATAATTGATTTTTTATGTATTTTTTTTACTCTGCTCTCCCCCTTAAATTTTTACTTGTCTGGTTTGGTTATCCCTGTGAACATTTTCTGGGAGCACCACTGGGTTCAGTTCTGCATAAAGTAAGGGTTATTTTCTGTTTAGCAACTTTCTTTTTTATATATCCATATTTTATAATCACAACATTGTGTGTAATATTGCTTATCTTTGAACTAGGTCCAGAAATTAAATACTTCTTCATGAGTTTTATATATTTAGGCCCGAGCAGCTATCGCTGCGAGAGCCTATTGAAACTGTGCTGTTTATTATTATTATTAGGCCCGAGCAGCTAAGCGCTGCGAGAGCCTATTGAAACTGTACTGTTTATTAGGCCC